>NC_057807.1:96490893-96530303 GCF_018294505.1 Triticum aestivum | reverse complement strand
CTTAGCTGCGACCCCATAATTGCCTAAGTTAAAAACATTTCGAGTGGAGAGCAATCCTCCCAGTCGGGGGCTTAGCTACGTCCCTGAAATCTCCTAAGTTAAAAACACTCCGACTGGAGAGCAAACCTCCCACTTGGAGCTTAGCTGTGACCCTGAAATCACCTAAGTTAAAAACACTCCGAGTGGAGAGCAATCCTCCCACTCGGGACTTAGCCGTGACCCCGTAGTTGCCTAAGTTAAAAACATTCCGTGTGGAGAGCAATCCTCCCACTTGGGGACATAGCCACGACCCCGTAATCGCCTAAGTCATGAATATCCTCTAAGCTATGCCACAAATACAATGTACGCTCCATCCTTATCTGCAAGAACGACGAGGTGTCGATTGAACACCACGTCTATGCTAGGCCATAAATACAATGTGCGCTCCATCCCTATCCGCAAGGACGATGAGGCGTCGACTGAACGCCACATCTGAGCTACGTCACAAGTACAATGTACTATCCAGATCCGCAAGGACGACGAGGTGTCAATTGAACACCACGTCTGAGTTGCATCACAAGTACAATGTACCATCCCTATCCGCAAGGACGACGAGGTGTCGATTGAACATCACATCTGAGCTGCGTCACAAGTACAATGTACCATCCCTACCCGCAAGGGCGACAAGGCGTCGACTGAACGCCGCGTTTGAGCTCCTTCACAAGTACAATGTACTTTTCACTCAGCAAAAGGTGAGAAGATCAAGTCCACTCGGAACCGAAAGACAGTCAGAAACAGTTTAAAACCAGAATAAAAGACATGATATTCAAAGGAATTCAAGTTCAGATAAACCCTGCAAAAGTTCAGGACCACAGCAGGCAAAAGTACTTAGGTGTCAAGCCTGAAAGAGTTTAACAATTACATAATCACTCAGCATTTCGAGGCAAATAAAGGTGGGGCATAATGTTTTGATCACTCGTCAGGAGAAGGACTTGCTGGATCGCAAAAACTGTCAAGGTCAATGTTGTTTGCTATGCGAGTGGCGACGTCAAGGGAAGTGTCCATGAAGGACTGGAAAGTGTGCCTTTTGGTGTTCACAACCTTGAGTTCCGCCAACTTGTCTTCTCTGACGTCCTTGCAGTGCACTCGGACCAATGACAGGGCGACGTCTGTGCCATAGCGAGCAGATGACTTCTTCATTCTTGCACTCGGTCAGGTATTTGATTCAGTTGAGCCATCAGGGACTCGAGGTCTTGTGAGAGTTCCGCCTGAGGCCAGAGTTCAGCATCAACCCGAGTCATCACCTCCTTCAGTCGGGCAAGATAAGCAACAACGATGTCCATGTGTGATTCCAACTGCAATACATTCATTGCAACATCATATTTGATGGGACAATTTATGGGGTCGAGACCCGTCTCGACCCGCCCGGTCTCTGCTTCAAAGTCTTGACAAAGTTTTGCATAGTCAAAAAAAATGAGTCGACAGTTTGACAAGACGTGTCAGTCGACAGCAACAAATCAGTCGAACAATATTACCTTCAAGCTTCAAGACCAGCTTTGCAGCAAGTTGTCCTAGATAAGACTCTAGCTCGCCCTTCTTGGCCTTGAGGTTTCCGACTTCATCGGTCAAGCTGTCCTTGTCCTTCTTCAGTTGCTCGACCTCCCGATTGGCCTCAGAAACAGCAGTCTTCAGCTTAGAGTTCTCCTCTTCTAACTTGCTGACTGAAGCTAGCTTCTTGTCCGCAAGCGTTGTTTTCTGTCGTGCCTCCTTCTGGGTCGCGGCAAGATCCTAATCCTTCTTCTCCAGAGCCTGCTTCATTTTTTCTAAAGAAATAACATTCTTCAGACGAGCTTGAAGTTGACGGTTTTCACTATGCACATCTGTTCGAGTGAAATCACTCGGTTCAAAGAGACTAAAAGGAAAAACATGGGGAAGAGTGAGTCACAAGGTGGATAGTCGATGATTGGTTACCTCCCATGATAGCCGTTTCGTCCTGAGCAGTCTTGAGGTTCTTCTTGGCCAGTTCCAGGTCAAAGTTGAGGCTGATTTGCTTCTTGTTCAGTTCAGAAAGTTGAGCCCCAAGATCACAAGACCTCTGCAGTCACCAAATAAGATATGTCAGTCGACAGAAACAAAAGACAATCACAGTAAAAGTTGCTCTAAGACTACTGATACGTCTCCAACGTATCTATAATTTTTTATTGTTCCATGCTATTATATTACCCCTTTTGGATGTTTATGGGCTTTATTCTACACATTTATATCATTTTTGGGACTAACCTACTAACCGGAGGCCCAGCCCGTATTGCTATTTTTTGCCTATTTCAGTATTTCGAAGAAAAGGAATATCAAACGGAGTCCAAATGGAATGAAACCTTCGGGAGCATGATTTTTGGAACAAACGTGATTTAGAGGACTTGGAGTGCAAGCCAAGAAGCAGCCGAGGCGGCCACGAGGGTGGAGGGCGCTCCCACCCCTACAGTGTAGCGACCAGACCTCAAATAGTCCAATCTCTGTGCATCAGTGTCATCCCTGGATCGGTAATGCTGACACACACAGTACTTGAAGGATTTATAACAGAGTAGCAATCAAACACTTATTACAACGAATGTCTCAGAAGAGAACTTATTACAATAAATATGGCTTAAGGCCATCTAGTAACGATAACAGCGGAAGACTTGGAAGATAAGCGAGTCCATCAACTCCAACGGCATCACTGAGTATAAGACCACGACCTAAGGCACCTTACTCGTCGTCTGAAAAGTCTGCAACATGAACGTTGCAGCCCGAAAACGGGTCAGCACATGGAATATGCTGGCAAATGTAACACATAGAGAGTAATGAACAGAACAATGCTATCACTACATGCATATATGGCTGGTGTAAAGCTCTATGGTTACAGTTTTGCATAAAGCCAATTTTTTCCTACAACAAAGGAATAAATTTTATTTAACTATCATGGTGGTTGTTAAACATTGATAAGGTTCACCCAACTCAATCCCAATTAAGTAACATCATTAAAACCCAACAATTTAAATTAAAGTAACTTGATGCGATTCACATGATAATATAGGTACTAGATACTCAAGAACGTCCATAACCGGGGACATGGCTAACCATGATTAGTTTATACACTCTGCAGAGGTTTGCGCACTTTTCCCCGCAAGACTCGATCTCCTCCGTTGGGATTCTCGCACTACATGGTGTTTGAGAAACAGATGACCGAGACATAGTCTTTCAGAAGCGTTTGCACCTTACGATGGGTAGACAGGTACACCTACTTTCCCCTACATCTGCTAGTCTACCACTATAAGAGTTCGCACGACTTAATCAACTATGCTAGAGCCCATAGTAGCTTGCGGCTGCACACGGAAGTTTCTAGCATGAATAATCTCATGATCCCTTTGAGCCTGGGTGGCGGTCCATAAAAAAACAGGCAATCACTGGGTTTCCCAGGTGCCTCAATCCACCCAGATGTGTATTTAAATTGCCACCTTAAGTAAACTAGTAATTAACAATCTCACATCTGTCATGGATACAATCACCCAATCCACGTCTACTAGCATAGCATAGCAATTTAAGCAAATGTAGAAGTAACTCCCAAAGGTTTGATAATAAACATGTAATAGGTTCTACCTCATCTACTTCCCAAAACCAACATATTAAATCAGATCCTAATCATGCAATTGTTTGAGGATTGATCTAATGCAATAAAACTGGGTAGTAAAGGGGTATGATCAAAGTGTTACTTGCCTTGCTGATGATCCGTGAAACCTAGAGACTCGTAGTAGCAAGCGGCACACTCTGGGTACTCTATCACAAACAAACAACCATACAATAAGCACTCATCTAAGGCACAGGTAAAACTTGAATAAAAGATCTAACCATAAAGTTCAACTTAATAACTCCGGTTTGCAAAAAGAATCAAAACAAACGAAGCAACGAAAGTCGGACGGCGAAAGAAACAAGCTTCATTTGCTATTCTGGACCTAAGTAAAATTTTATAGTAGCAAAAACTTTTTTGAGCTGGTTAAACAAAAAGAGGGTTTTGAGACGAAACTCTAGGCGCTTGAATCGCCGGATTCCAATAAACGAGCGAAAAGTTATACTAGAACGAAAATCGGATCAGAAATCACGATCGGAAATAATCGCGGAAAATCCGAGAATAAGAAAACGGACGAACAGGCTAATGAACGAACGTTCGCTGTCTACGGCTAAATGACGAAAACCGTTCGTTAAAACGAACGTACGGACGAACGTCCGCAAAATAACTAAACCGGGAAAAACCGATGAACCGATCTAAAAAATGGATCTAGGGTTTTTAAAAAACCCAACGGTTTTATTATTAAAAAAACGGCGGCTGTGGCGGCAGCTATTGCGGCTGCGGCTGCGGGGCGGCGGGGCGGGACGGGTGATGGTGGCGGGGTATTTAAGGAGGGGGCGGCTCGGCTTGGGAAGGGGACCAAGGAGACGGCGGCGGGGTCCTGCACTCCTAGCCGGAGTCCGGTTCGGCCACGGCGGGGCGCGAGCGAGGCGGCGGGCGGCTGGGCCGACTGGGCCTTCAGCCCGGTCGGTCCGAACAGTTTTTTTTTAAAAAAATTCTGCCGAAAATAAAATAAAATTCTAAAAATGCCAAAACAAATTTTCACCATCTAAATAAAATATTTAGAACGATAAGAACATTTTCTTGACCCTAAAATGCAATTTTGAAAAACGTGCAATTTTCCTAAATTCGAATAAAATAGAGATAAACTCCGAAATAAAAACTTACTTGATTTTATTATTAAATCCTCAATATTTCTTCATTTTGGGAAAGTCATTTTATTCCCTCTCTTTTATTTTTTGTATAAGAAATATTCAAAGATAAAATAATTAAAATCAAATGATCCTATTTTCAAAATTTGAGAAAACTCAATTATGAAAATAACGAAATCTCCAACTCTCTCCGTGGGTCCTTGAGTTGCGTGAAATTTCTAGGATCAAACCAAAAGCAATAAAATATTATATGCAAAAATGATCTATTGTATAACACTCCAAATTGAAAATTTGGGATGTTACATATAAGGCGCGCCCCCCTATCTCGTGGGCCCCTCGGGCGGCCACCGACCTACTTCTTCCTCCTATATATACCCACATACCCCGAAAACATCCAGGGAGCCAACGAAAAACAATTTCCACCGACGTAACCTTCTGTATCCGCGAGATCCCATCTTGGAG
Organism: Triticum aestivum; assembly: GCF_018294505.1. Classification (NCBI taxonomy): domain Eukaryota; kingdom Viridiplantae; phylum Streptophyta; class Magnoliopsida; order Poales; family Poaceae; genus Triticum; species Triticum aestivum. The sequence goes on along the minus strand of NC_057807.1, from coordinate 96,525,107 downwards.
CCTTCGTTGGTGCTCCGCCGGAGGGGGGATCGACCACGGAGGGCTTCTAAATCAACACCATAGCCCCTCCGATGAGTTGTGAGTAGTTTACCACAGACCTTCGGGTCCATAGTTATTAACTAGATGGCTTCTTCTCTCTTTTTGGATCTCTATACCATGTTCTCCCCCTCTCTTGTGGAGATCTATTCGATGTAACTCTTTTTGCGGTGTGTTTGTCGAGATCTGATGAATTGTGAGTATATGATCAAGTTTATCTATGAGAAATATTTGAATCTCATCTGAATTCTTTTATGTACGATTGAGTTATCTTTGCAAGTCTCTTCGAATTGCCAGTTTGGTTTGGCCTACTAGATTGATCTTTCTTGCAATGGGAGAAGTGCTTAGCTTTGGGTTCGATCTTGCGGTGTCCTTACCCAGTGACAATAAGGGTTTCAAGGCACGTATTGTATTGTTGCCATCGAGGATAAAAAGATGGGGTTTATATCATATTGCATGAGTTTATCCCTCTACATCATGTCATCTTTCTTAATGTGTTACTCTGTTCTTATGAACTTAATACTCTAGATGCATGCTGGATAGCGGTCGATGTGTGGAGTAATATTAGTAGATGCAGGCAGGAGTTGGTCTACTTGTCGCGGATGTGATGCCTATATACATGACCATGCCTAGATAATCTCATAATTATTCGCTTTTCTATCAATTGCTCGACAGTAAGTTGTTCACCCATCGTAATACTTATGCTATCTTGAGAGAAGCCACTAGTGAAACCTATGGCCCCTGGGTCTATCTTTTATCATATAAGTTTTCCGTCTACTTTTATTTGCATCTTTACTTTTCCAATCTATATCATAAAATACCAAATATATATTTATCTTATCATACTATCTCTATCAGATCTCACTTTGGCAAGTGGACGTGAAGGGATTGATGATACGCCTCCATCGTATCTATAATTTTTGATTGTTCCATGCCAATATTCTTCAACTTTCATATACTTTTGGCAACTTTTTATACTATTTTTGGGACTAACATATTGATCCAGTGCCCAGTGCCAGCTCCTGTTTGTTGCATGTTTTATGTTTCGCAGAAAACCAATATCAAACGGAATCCAAACGGGATAAAAACGGACGAAGAATTATTTTGGAATATTTGGGATATTCCGGAGGAAGAATCAACGCGAAACAGTGTCCGAGGTGGCCACGAGACAGGGGGGCGAGCCCACACCCCCTGGGCGCGCCCTGGACTCTCGTGGACCACCCGTAAGGCGGTTGATGCCCTTCTTTTGCCGCAAGAAAGCTAATTTTACGGGAAAAATCTGGGCGAAAGATTCACCCCAATCTGAGTTAAGGATCTCCAGATGTAAAAGAAACGGTGAAGGGGAAGAATCGGAGAACGCAGAAAGAGAGAGATAGATCCAATCTCGGAGGGGCTCTCACCCCTCCCACGCCATGGGAGCCAAGGACTAGAGGGGAAACCCTTCTCCCATCTAGGGAGGAGGTCAAGGAAGAAGAAGAAGAAGGGGGGCTCTCTCCCCCTTGCTTATGGTGGCGCCGGAACGCCGCCAGGGGCCATCATCATCACCGCGATCTTCACCAACAACTCTGCCATCTTCACCAACATCTCCATCACCTTCCCCCATCTATATCCAGCGATCCACTCTCCCGCATCCCCCTGTACCCTCTACTTGAACATGGTGCTTTATGCTTCATATTATTTCCCAATGATGTGTTGCCATCCTGTGATGTCTGAGTAGATTTTCGTTGTCCTATCGGTGATTGATAAATTGCTATGATTGGTTTGAGTTGCATGTTTTATTATTGGTGATGTCCTATGGTGCCCTCCGTGTCGCGCAAGCATGAGGGATTCCCGTTGTAGGGTGTTGCAATGCGTTCATGATTCACTTATAGTGGGTTGCATGAGTGACTGAAACACAAACCCGAGTAAGTAGATTGTTGCATATGGGATAAAGGGGACTTGATACTTTAATGCTATGGTTGGGTTTTACCTTAATGAATCTTTAGTAGTTGCGGATGCTTGCTAGAGTTCCAATCATAAGTGCATATGATCCAAGTAGAGAAAGTATGTTAGCTTATGCCTCTCCCTCAAATAGAATTGCAATAGTGATTACCAGTCTAGTAACGTAGTCAGTTGCCTAGGGACAATTTCACAACTCCTACCACCACTTTTCCAAACTCGCTATATTTACTTTATTGCATCTTTATCGAAACAGCCCCTACCTTTTATTTACGTGTTCTTTATTATCTTGCAAACCTATCCTATCACACCTACAAAGTACTTCTAGTTTCATACTTGTTCTAGGTAAAGCGAACGTCAAGCGTGCGTAGAGTCGTATCAGTGGCCGATAGGACTTGAGAGAGTATTTGTTCTACCTTTAGCTCCTGTTGGGTTCGACACTCTTAATTATCGAAAGAGGCTACAGCTATCATGTATACTTGCGGGTTATCAAGACCTTTTTCTGGCGCCGTTGCCGGGGAGTCATAGCGTGGGGTGAATATTCTCGTGTGTGCTTGTTCGCTTTATCACTAAGTAATTTTTATTTGTTGTTCTAAGTTGTTATCTATCTTTAGTTATGGATATGGAACACAAAATACCAAAAACATTACGTGTACTTGCTACTCATAGAGATGGGGTAACTCCTAAAACCCTCAATTCTCATTATGTGAAAGATATTATGTACTACTTTGATAATCTTGAGAAAACCCCATTCAACTTTATAATGGGGGACACGTTGGATCAACGTGAATACTTTAGGGATTATCACTCGACACAAAAAGGGAAACTATTATGGGATCAATTTATTATGTTGCGTCGGTATGCCCGGGATCTATGCTTGAGATATGATATTACTTGTTGCTCTAGGATGAAGGCTCCACACCTTCCCTTTTCATGCAAATTTAATGATAATGAAACCTTAGATTCTTATGCTAATGGTATATATGATTACTATGATGTTGAACAAATAGAAGAATTTGTTGCTTTTAAGGCTGCTTATGAAATTTAATCTTTGTTTGAAAAGTATGAAGCTTTTGATGATGATGGTGTTTATAGGCCTGAAAATCTTTCTATACTTAGATATTGCTATGAAAATTATGAATACAATTACTATATTAATGCATTTATGGAGAAAGTCTCCGCTGTCCAAGAAGAGACTAATATTTTGCAGGAAGCTATGGAAGAAGAAATTGATGAGACAGTGAGCTCATTAGATGAAAAAGATGATGAGGAGAGCGAAGAACAAAAGGAGGAAGAGCGGATTAGCTACCCGTGCCCACCTTCTAATGAGAGTAACCCTCCAACTCATACATTGTTTAATTCCCCTTCGTGCTTACCGAAGGATGATTGCTATGATGATTGCTATGATCCCTTGAATTTGTCTGAAATATCCCTTTTTGATGATGCTTGCTATGCTTGTGGCCAAGATGCCAATATGAATTATGCTTATGGATATGAACTTTCTATAGTTCCTTATGTTAAACATGAGATTGTTGCTATTGCACCCACGTATGATAGTCCTATTATCTTTTTGAATTCTCCCTACCACACTTTATTCGAGAAGTTTGTGCTTATTAAGGATTACATTGATGGGTTGCCTTTTACCGTTGCACATGATAATTTTGATGAATGTGATATGAATGTGCTTGCTGCTCCTACTTGCAATTATTATGAGAGAGGAACTTTATCTCCACCTCTCTATGTTTCCAATACGATAGAATTTCAAGAAACTTCTTATACTGCATTGGCCTTTACTTGGTGTGCATGAATTTTTCTTTTATGACATGCCGATGCATAGGAAGAGAGTTAGACTTAGTTGTTGCTTGATGTATGTTACTTTTTGCTCACTACTAAATTACAAATCATTGTTAATTAAAATTGGCTTTGATATACCTTGGGATCCGGGTGGATTCATTACTTGAGCACTAAATGTCTAGTTTAATGGCTTTAAAGAAAGCGCTGCCAGGGAGACAACCCGAAAGTTTTAGAGAGTTATTTATTTCTGTTGAGTGCTTTCATATAGTTTAAAAACAAAAAAAATAAAGAGGGGAACATAAAAACTATTCAAAAAGGAAAGTGAAAGTGAGAAAGACAAGCATTGTTGAAGTGGGAGCTAGCCTTGAACTTTGTTCATGCTAACGGAAACTTTGTGAATCTTTATTACAGAAACTTTTCAACAAAAATAATTATCCCCTTTTATATTTCCATTGTATTATAAAAATAATGTGCCAAGGTTTCCCTATAGGATGTTTACAATGCTTGTTGGTTTGTACGGTGCAGGACAGAAACTTTGGCTGTAGTGCGCAATTTTACATTTTTATCTGGAATGTCAAACGGTTCTGATTCCTTTTGCACTGTCTTTATGTACAACGTATTTATTTTTCCTAATTTTGGTAGAATTTCTGCGGTACCAGAAGTATTGTGGATGTTCAGATTGCTACAAACTGTTCTGTTTTTGACAGATTCTGTTTTTGATGCATAGTTTGCTTGTTTTCATGAATCTATCAATTTATATCAGTGGATTAAGCCATGGAAAATTTATATTACAGTAGACACAATGCAAAAACAAGATATGAATTGGTTTGCTACAGTACTTAGAGTAGTGATTTGCTTTATTATACTAACGGATCTTACCGAGTTTTCTGTTGAAGTTTTGTGTGGATGAAGTGTCTAAACGAGGAGGTCTCGATATGAGGAAAAGGAAGAGAGGCAAGAGCTCAAGCTTGGGGATGCCCGAGGCACCCCAAGTAAATATTCAAGGAGACTCAAGCATTAATCTTGGGGATTCCCGGAAGGCATCCCCTCTTTTTTCAACAAGTATCGGTATGTTTTCGTATTCGTTTCGTTTATGCATCATGTGCAAGTCTTGGAGCGTCTTTTGTATTTAGTTTTCATTTTTCTTTTATGCACCATGCTGGTATGAGATAGTCCTTGGTCGATCTATAGAATGCTCATTTCACTTCACTTAAATCTTTTGAGTATGGCTTTATAGTATGCTTCATGTGCTTCACTTATATCATTTTAAGTTTGGATTGTCTGTTTCTCTTCACTTAGAAAACCGTCATTTGTAGAATGCTCTTTGGCTTCACTTATATTCGTTAGAGCGTGGGCATATCTTTTCTAGAAAGAATTAAACTCTCTTTGTCGGCATTCTGGGAATGGGGGTCCCCAGAGTTGCCTGCCTGTGGCCTGCGGCGTGCCTCAAGTGGGGGCCCAGTGCGGCCCAGCTTCGTCAGCTCAAGCCCAAGACCCTCGCGAGGGGCCAAGCCTCGCGGGGCGGACGACAGGAAGCTTTCTCAGGAGCAGCCTCATCAGGCAGGCTCGCAAGGAGGCGGAGAGATCAAGGCAGGGTACCTCGTGAGGTGCCCGTGACACAAGCCATGACGATCGAGACCAGGCGGGCGCCAGGCGGGCGCCGGCCTATGCAGTGTCCTTGTTTCCCCTTCGATGCAAAGGGGGCAAGCACAGACCAAGGCATCAGGCAAAGGTTACCGTTTCGGTGCAACAAGACCAAGACCAGCAGAACGGCAGGATGGAGGTCATCGTGGAGCCCAGGACGGCGTCATCGTCAGAGCCTTTGGCAGCCGAAGACCAACTTTAGTCAGGATAAGTGTACTAGATGTTCCCCTTCAAAATGGCCAATTGTTGAAGCCCTTCCCGCTCATTATTTGGGAAGAGGCCCAGGGCCTCCCTCTATAAATAGATCTAGCCACCACAGGGTAGAGGGGGGATCAATCAGATCTAAGAGAGAGAGAGAGAGAAGCGACTGAACTCACCCAAGCAGTTCATCGCACCAGCCCAAGAACAGCCGCTCGCGAGGCTGTTCTCCCTTTGTATTGTTCATCATCAACCCCTAAGGCAATCCACCACACCACAAACTAGAGTAGGGTATTACACCACAATGGTGGCCCGAACTAGTATAAACCTTGCGTCCCTTGTGTTGTTCTTCGTGTAGTTTAGATTCCTTGCAAGGCATGCGAGCTGGTATGGGAAAAATCTCCGCGCGCACCCCAGAGTTCGAACCTCAAGGGTCTGCCGGAACCCGAAATCCGACATTTGGCGTGCCAGGTAGGGGTGCGCCGGAATCTTTCTTCCGTTGTTCGCATGTGATCTTCCGTCGTGTCCATGTCTGACGCTCGCCGAGCCCGCGCCAAGCGTCGGGCTGCTCTCGCCGCTCGAGTCGCCCAGACGGCTCCTGTCGGTAGACGCCCTCGTCGCGTGCCACCAACGCCGCCACTGGCCCGGCGGGGAACGAGCAGCAAGGCTCTTCCCTGCATCCTTCGGTGCGGCGAGAAGGCCGCACCGCCACCCCGTCGCTGACTCCAGCCGGTTCATCATACCACGCCCGTCGCGCCCCCACGGACGCGCACGCCGTGCTGCTCCTGGCGCGTGAGCTCCTGCACTACCGTCCCGTCGATGACCTCTACAAGGACTGGCTCGCCCGCATCACCGAGCTTGTTAGCGTCGCAGGGGGCTCTCCTTTGCCGTCTCTCTCGCTGCCTCGCCCACCATCCTGCACAGGAGGTGTGGACCAAGAGGTGCCTCCGCCGCCTCCTCCCCAAGAAGGCGCCCTGGCTCCAAGGCGCGCGGTCCCTGGATGGGACCCACCGTGTCCGGCGCCTGCGCGACAAGAAAGGAGCTGCCAAGAAATCCCTCGCCCCCAAGAAGGCACTCGCGTGCTCCCCGCACCGGTGCGCCATGACCGCATCCCTACACCACCACATCAAGACCCCGCGCTACTCCAAGCGGCGGCGCATGAGAATTTCCAGGAGCAAGCCCAGCACCAGCATAGGCCTCGGGTGGCCACAGCAGGCTGCCGCACCTTCACCGCCGAACTGCGTAGCATCGCATGGCCCGGCAAGTTCAAGCTGGACCTGCCTCCTTGCTACGACGACACTGCAGACCCCGCGGAGTTCCTCCAGCTCTACGAGCTGGGCATCGAAGCCGCCAATGGGGACGAAAAGGTCATGGCGAATTGGTTTCCCATGGCGCTCAAGGATGGTGCCCGCACCTGACTCCTGAACCTGGCTCCTGGCACGATCTCCTCCTGGGACGAGATGCGCACTCGCTTCATCGCCAACTTCCAGGGCACTCGCGACCGGTCCCCAGCCATGAGTGACCTGCGCCGCATCAAGCAACAGCCAGGAGAGACCCTGCAGAAGTACATCCAGCGCTTCAACAACGCTCGCCTCAAGATCCCCAGGGTGACTGAGGAAGCCATCATCTCAGCCTTCTCCAATGGTGTGCGTGACATCAAGATGAAAGAGGAGCTGGCGATCCAAGTAGACCTGTGCACATCCCTAGAGCTGTTCAACTTGGCGACCAAGTGCGCCAGGGATGAGGAAGGGCGCCTTTCCCTTCTCGAGCTTCCGGCTGCCAATCCAGAAGATAAGAAGCCAAGGTCACGGACGTGAAGCGCAAGGGGGCTGCTGTGCTCACAGCGGAGCCAGACACCAAGCGAGGAAGGGATCAACCTAAGTCATCCAAGGGCAGCCGGTACTGCGTGTACCACGACCTCCACACCCACAACACCAACGAATGTCAAGAGCTCAGGGCCATGTGAGATAGGCGTATTGGTCGACGCCCCGATCGCAACGATCGGGGCTATGCCCGAGGAGGAGGAAGAGGTGGAGGACGATGGGAAGACTGTGGCCCTTGTCAAGGGTGGCGTGACCGACCTCGCGAGGACCGCTGGCAGGACCAGCCTCGCGAGGGAGGTTGGAGGGATCAGCCTCGTGAGGACCTCCCTCAAGGCAACGCAGCCTCCCTCCTCTGCCACCACCGTCGAGGATGAATGAAGACCATCATCAGGACAAGGGGGCTGGGGGCTTCCAGGAGCCGCGCGCAATCGCTTGCATCCTGGGCGGTGCTCAGGCCCCAGCCTCGCAGCGCATCTTCAAGCAGTTTGCTCGTGAGGTGAATGCAGTCCTCCCCAAGCTTGAGGCCACGCGCCCTCTCAGGTGGTCAGCGTGCGCTATCACATTCAGCTCAGCGGATCAGCTCAAGTGCACAGTAACGGCCGGAGTCCTCCCAATGCTTTGTTCCCCAGTCATTAGCAATGTGCAGGTCACCAGGACCCTCATCGATGGTGGGGCAGGACTCAACGTCATGTCCGTCGAGACACTCAACAATCTCCGAGTGCCATATGATCAGCTTCAGCCGACCAAGCCTTTCTCAGGAGTCACTGATGGTTCCACTGTTCTGATAGGGCAGGTTCGCCTTCCAATCACCTTTGGGTAGCGCAACAACTACCGCACCAAGCTCATTGACTTCAACGCCGCCCGCATTCGCCTACCATACAACGCCATCCTCGGGTACCCTGCCCTGGCCAAGTTCATGGTAGTGACTCACCATGGCTACAACGTCCTCAAGATGCCAGGAAGCGGTGGAGTCATCACAGTGCCCTGTGAGGAAAGGGATGCAGTGTGTTCTCTTGAGCGTGCCTTCCAGGCCGCAGCGATCGAAGACCCAGATCATAGGAGCGGAAGACTTCTCGAGGCGGTTCCCAAGAAGAAGAAGGCTTCACCTGGCCCAAACCCTCATGAGGCAGGCACCACCGGAGGTGTTGCATCAGGACTCGCGCCCGTTCAGGGGGCGCCACCCTTTGTCGCATAGGAAGGCGCGCCCGGCGCCCTCCTTGGGCAGGGCTCGGGGGCTCTTTCTTGGAGAGCCACCGACTTTGCCAAGGTCACGAGGGAGGCGCTCAGGCACCACTTGGAGGCGTGCTTCAAAGCATGTTTCCCTCAGGAAGGTATGAGGCAAGGAGGGCCAAACCCTCAGGAGTTCGTCGTGAGAAACATTCAAGAGCTACAGGAGTCAAGAGTCATGCGCGGCAGCCGCCGCCTACCCGCCGTAGCCCCACATCCAGGCGAGGATGGTGGGCTGCATGTCCGTATCGACGTACCAGGGCTCAACCGAGCCGCGTCTCAGGAGCTCCTCTGGCCTTCGCGCTTGGGGCGTTGTGAGAGTCCACCTAACAGCTACGTTCGCATGCCTTTCGGCCTGCCGAACGCGGTCGCCGCTCACCAGCACCTGCTGAGGAGCATTCTGGAGGCTCAGGAGGTCAGGCGTTGCGCGGTCTTGGCGGAGATGGAGATGGTCCTCGACGATCCACCTGTGCCCCCGGAGCCTCCCGAGGCTCCTGGTCCCGGGAGCTCGTGAGGGTCGGCTTCCTCGCCGCGCGTCGTCCGCTACTTCAGCATCCCTTCATCTTCAACCGTATCAGGTGACATCTTTCAAAATTACATTTTTAGCAGGGAGCGCCCACAGGGCTGCATCATTCCTAGGTCGCGTGGGTCCATCCATGCGGCATGTATCCGTTTTGCTTATGCTCTTTACCTACCTTGTTGGGGGCGCCCCTTGGGCTGCATTATCCCCAAGCTGCTCGGGCCTGGCCCAGTGGCGTTTGCTTTTTCAGCATCTATCTAAATGGATTTGCTCCTTCGTGCTTAACATGCTTGACCTAATTGCCTGCTCGATTGACACCTACCTTTGGAGCCGCTCGCTCTGGCACGGTACTTGCGCATGGGTCCGTCCCTGCAACGCTGCTAAATCTGAGTTGCTGAGCTCTGGCTGCGGCAGCCCCGCAAGGCGCCACCTCACCAAGCCCTCAGTGCCCCAATCACTCCCTCGGAGCGACCAATGGTTGGCTGGCAGCCGTGACGACAGACCTTGTTTTCCCTCGTGATTGATACACAGGACCCGCTCTAGGAGTAACGCTGGGGACGTCGCGAGCTTTCTCTCCTTCTCTCTGGCACGATCCGCTTGCACGTTAAAAGGGGGCACCTGAGCATCACGACTCATGGGCTCTTACTGGCTCTCCAGCCCTCACCCCCTGGCCTTGACCCACGGCATAGCGACCTGTCATACCAGCGGCGGCTGAGCTCGCTCGAGGACCGGGACCTGAGGACGTAGAGCATGAAGGAAAGTGCGGGGGAGAGGGAAGATGCTCGCGAGGACCTAACTCAGCAACACCTCAGCTGCCGCCACGCAGGCCCGGCACTTCGCCGAGAACTACCCCAACCTACAAGATAAGTCATGCAAAAACTGAATCGACTCAGCGCTAAACCCTCGCCAACTGCAGCTCTGTCACAGCGACATTGCCTGCCTTTCTTGCCCATCGGAGGCTGCTTCAGCGCCAAAGGGGACCTCCTGAGCATCGCGACTCAGGGGCTCTTATTGGACCTTGGGCCGCTCACCTCCTGGCCTTGACCACGGCATCGCGACCTGGCATACCAGCGACGGCTGAAGCCTGCCTGGGGACCGGGACCTGTCAGCGTAGAGCACCAAGCCCTTGTGGGGAAAGAAAGGGGGAGCCAAGCCAGGACAGGACAAGCGTCTCGCATCAATTCATAATAAGGATATAATATTCACAAAAGACATGGCCAGCGTCTTACATACCCCCGCGGGGTGGTACTTCGATTCCTCGTAGGGAGCAAAAGGTGCTGAGGAACGATAATAGCGCGCGCCCCCGCAGAAGACGCCACCATCAACAGTGGGCCGTCAGGCGCCGGCGCCAACCCCATACAGATCAGTGGCGTCGGCGGCCTGATGCAGCTGCCCTGCTCCGGGCGTGGCACGAGCTCGGGGGCTCGTAGCTGTCGTCGCTTGTCTCCGGAGTCACGTAAAGCTCGGCGGAGTCGCTGGACCCTCCGGCTCCTCCGCTGCTGCCTGAGGAGCTGCTGGGGAAGCTGTTGGCAGGCCTGGTCCTCGCCACGTCGATGCTCCGGCCGCCTTTCTCGGGGCAGCGTTCCAGCCGGCGTCCTTCCGCGTTGAAGACCTTGAAGAACAGCAAGGAGGCGCCATCGTATTCAAGGTGGGTTACGAGGGCGCCCCCTGTCCGGCAGACCCGGGCAATCTCGCCCCAGCCACGGGTCATGTAGACCTTGCCCGGAGCGACAACCTCGACCTCCGCTCCGGTTGCAGGGGTACTGCAGTCAGCGTGCTGCAACCAAAGCTCAAGAGGCCCCCTCGACGGGATCTCGAAGGCGAAGGAGGGAGGAAGGCGAATCCAGGATCGAGGAGGCATGGCGGCGTGGAGCAAAAGCTCGCGAGAGGAGCCCTCGGCATGGACTCCTGGAGGAATGACGCGCACCGCCGTAACCCGCAAGCGTCGACGGCGGCACCATCGGTGTCGCTCGGCGCCTTCTTCTCCAAGGCCCTCGATTCGGGCGTACAAGGGCAGTCGAAACCCAGGCGGCGGTCGCTCGAACCAAGGCCTCGACACCTCCTGCCGAGCACCCTCGTCTCGGCGGCAGAGGACTAGCCGCTTTTTCAGCGAAAGCGGGTCGGGACCCTCTCAGGGGGCCTTTCCCTTCTCTTCTGCAGAAAACCGGCGGATTGGTGTCATTGAAGCAATGTGGAGCAAGGGCGAGGAAGAAGAAGGAAAGGAGTAGCAGGAAGGGGTGGACTGGAAGGGCTCGCACCGACCCGTACATATAGCCGGAGGAGGCCAACCGTCGGCCTCCATGATCGCAGGTAATCATGACCCATTTTTTCATGCAGGGACTTGTCAAGTCGTGCGCTTTCCGAGCGTCGTGGGGAAGCGGAGACACCATCATCCAATCAATCGCCACGCGGCGCTTAAGGCCGCAGGCTTTTGGGGCCTGTGGCGCTTCGCACCTGCCCCTTCGCTTCTCTACTAAGCCAAGTCCGGGCATGCCTTGGGCCCGGGGGCTACTGTCGGCATTCTGGGAACGGGGGTCCCCACACTTGCCTGCCTGCGGCCTGCGGTGTGGCTCAAGTTGGGGCCCAGTGCTGTCCAGCTTCGTCAGCTCAACCTCAAGACCCTCGCGAGGGGCCAGCCTCGTGGGGCGGACAACAGGAAGCTTTCTCAGGAGCAGCCTCATCAGGCAGGCTCGCGAGGAGGTGGAGAGATCAAGGCAGGGTACCTCGTGAGGTGCCCGTGACGCAAGCAATGACGATCGAGACCAGGCGGGCGCCGGCCTGCGCAGTGTCCTTGTTTCCCCTTCGGTCCAAAGCGGGCAAGCACAGGCCAAGGCATCAGGCAAAGGTTACCGTTTTGGTGCAATAAGACCAAGACCAGCAGAACGGTAGGATGGAGGTCATCGTGGAGCCCAGGACAGCGTCATCGTCAGAGCCTTTGGCTGCCGAAGACCAAGTTTAGTTAGGATAAGTGTACTAGATGTTCCCCTTCAAAATGGCCAATTGTTGGCGCCCTTCCCGCTCATTATTTGGGAAGAGGCCCAGGGCCTCCCTCTATAAACAGAGCTGGCCACCACAGGGCAGAGGGGGGATCAATCAGATCTGAAAGAGAGAGAGAAGCGACTGAACTCACCCAAGCAGTTCATCGCACCAGCCCAAGAACAGCCCCTCGCGAGGCTGTTCTCTCTTTGTATTGTTCATCATCAGCCCCTGAGGCAATCCACCACACCACAAACTAGAGTATAAACCTTGCATCCCTTTTGTTGTTCTTCATGTAGTTTAGATTCCTTGCGAGGCGTGCGAGCTGGTAGGGGAAAGATCTCCGCGCGCACCCCAGAGTTCGAACCTCAAGGGTCTGCCGGAACCCGAAATCCGACACTCTTGCTTCACTTATATCAATTTAGAGAGATGACATGAATTGGTCATTCACATGGTTAGTCATAAAATCCTACATAAACTTGTAGATTGCTGAATATGGTATGTTTGATTCCTTGCAATAGTTTTGCGATATAAAGATGGTGATATTAGAGTCATGCTAGTGGGTAGTTTTGGATTGTAGAGACGTTTGTGTTGAGGTTTGCAAGTCCCGTAGAATGCACGTACGGTAACCGTTGTGTGACAAATTTGAAGAATGGGGTGTTTCTTTGATTGTCTTCCTTATGAGTGGCGGTCGGGGATGAGCGATGGTCTTTTCCTACCAATCTATCCCCCTAGGGGCATACGTAGTAGTACTTTGCTTCGAGGGCTAATAAACTTTTGCAATAAGTATATGAGTTCTTTATGACTAATGTGAGTCCATGGATTATACGCACTTTTACCTTTCCATCATTGCTAGCCTCTTCGGTACCGTGCATTTCCCTTTCTCACCTCGAGAGTTGGTGCAAACTTTGCTGGTGCATCCAAACCCCGTGATATGATACGCTCTATCACACATAAGCCTCATTATATCTTCCTCAAAACAGCCACCATACCTACCTATTATGGCATTTCCATAGCCATTCCGGGATATATTGCCATGCAACTTCCATCATCATCATATACATAACTTGAGCATTTATTGTCATATTTCTTTGCATGATCGTAAGATAGCTAGCATGATGTTTTCATGGCTTGTCCATTTTTTGATGTCATTGCTACGCTAGATCATTACACATCCCGGTACACCACCGGAAGCATTCATATAGAGTCATATCTTTGTTCTAGTATCGAGTTGTAATATTGAGTTGTAAGTAAATAAAAGTGTGATGATCATCATTATAGAGCATTGCCCCATGAAAAAAAGGAAAAAGGAAAGAAAAAGGAAAAAAAGGAAAGGCCAAAGAAGCCTAAATAAAAAAGGGGGCCAAAGAAGCCCACCGAAAAAAAGAAAAAAAAGAAAAAGAAAAGGGGAAATGTTACTATCATTTTTCCACACTTGTGCTTCAAAGTAGCACCATGTTCTTCATATAGATTGTCTCCTATGTTGTCACTTTCATATACTAGTGGGAATTTTCATTATAGAACTTGGCTTGTATATTCCAACGATGGGCTTCCTCAAATGCCCTAGGTCTTCATGAGCAAGCAAGTTGGATGCACACCCACTTAGTTTCTTTTGTTGAGCTTTCATACATTTATAGCTCTTAGTGCATCTGTTGCATGGCAATCCCTACTCCTCACATTGACATCAATTGATGGGCATCTCCATAGCCCGTTGATTAGCCGCGTCGATGTGAGACTTTCTCTTTTTTGTCTTCTCTGCATAACCTCCATCAGTATATTCTACTCCACCTATAGTGCTATATCCATGGCTTGCGCTCATGTATTGCGTGAGGGTTGAAAAAGCTGAAGCGTGTTAAAAAGTATGAACCAATTGCTCGGCTTGTCATCGGGGTTGTGCATGATGGGAGCATTTTGTGTGACGAAAATGAAGCATGGCCAAACTATATGATTTTGTAGGGATAAGCTTGCTTTTGCCTTGTTGTTTTGAAAAGATGTGATTGCTTTATTGGTACGCTCGAAGCATTATTGTTTTTTATGTCAAATGATAGACTATTGCTTTGAATCACCCGTGTCTTAATATTCATGCCATGATTAGACATATGATCAAGATTATGCTAGGTAGCATTCCACATCAAAAATTATCTTTTTTATCATTTACCTACTCGAGGATGAGCAGGAATTAAGCTTGGGGATGCTGATACGTCTCCGTCGTATCTATAATTTTTGATTGTTCCATGCCAATATTCTTCAACTTTCATATACTTTTGGCAACTTTTTATACTATTTTTGGGACTAACATATTGATCCAGTGCCCAGTGCCAGTTCCTGTTTGTTGCATGTTTTATGTTTCGCAGAAAACCAATATCAAACGGAACCCAAATGGGATAAAAACGGACGGAGAATTATTTTGGAGTATTTGGGATTTTCCGGAGGAAGAATCAATGCGAAACAGTGTCCGAGGTGGCCACGAGATAGGGAGCGCGCCACCCCCCCTAGGCGCGTCCTGGACTCTCGTGGACCACCCGTAAGGTGGTTGATGCCCTTCTTTTTCCGCAAGAAAGCTAATTTTACGAGAAAAATCTAGGCGAAAGATTCACCCCAATCAGAGTTACGGATCTCTAGATATAAAAGAAACGGTGAAGGGGAAGAATCGGAGAACGCGGAAACAGAGAGATAGATCCAATCTCGGAGGGGATCTCGCCCCTCCCACGCCATGGGAGCCAAGGACCAGAGGGGAAACCCTTCTCCCATCTAGGGAGGAGGTCAAGGAAGAAGAAGAAGAAGGGGGGCTCTCTCCCCCTTGCTTCTGGTGGCGCCGGAACACCGCCAGGGGCCATCATCATCACCGCAATCTTCACCAACACCTCTGACATCTTCACCAACATCTCCATCACCTTCCCCCATATATATCCAGCAGTCCACTCTCCCGCTTCCCACTGTACCCTCTACTTGAACATGGTGCTTTATGCTTCATATTATTTTCCAATGATGTGTTGCCATCCTATGACGTTTGAGTAGATTTTCGTTGTCCTCTCGGTGATTGATGAATTGCTATGATTGGTTTGAGTTGCATGTTTTATTATTGGTGCTTTACTATGGTGCCCTCCGTGTCGCGCAAGCATGAGGGATTCCCGTTGTAGGGTGTTGCAATGCGTTCATGATTCACTTATAGTGGGTTGCGTGAGTGACTGAAACACAAACCCGAGTAAGTAGATTGTTGCGTATGGGATATAGGGGACTTGAGACTTTAATGCTATGGTTGGGTTTTACCTTAATGAATCTTTAGTAGCTGCGGATGCTTGCTAGAGTTCCAATCATAAGTGCATATGATCCAAGTAGAGAAAGTATGTTAGCTTATGCCTCTCCCTCAAATAGAATTGCAATAGTGATTATCGGTCTAGTAACGTAGTCAGTTGCCTAGGGACAATTTCACAACTCCTACCACCACTTTTCCACAATCGCTATATTTACTTTATTGCATCTTTATCTAAACAGCCCCTACTTTTTATTTACGTGTTCTTTATTATCTTGCAAACCTATCCTATCACACCTACAAAGTACTTCTAGTTTCATACTTGTTCTAGGTAAAGCGAATGTCAAGCGTGTGTAGAGTCGTATCAGTGGCCGATAGGACTTGAGAGAGTATTTGTTCTACCTTTAGCTCCTCGTTGGGTTCGACACTCTTACTTATCGAAAGAGGCTACAACTATCCCGTATACTTGCGGGTTATCAATTGAAAACCCCTTTATTGCGTTGGTTGCGAGTTCTTTGTTTGTTTGTGTAGGTGTGTGGGACTTTTGAGGAGCCTCCAACTGGATTGATACCTTGGTTCTCACAAACTGAGGGAAATACTTACGCTACTATTGCTGCATCACCCTTTCCTCTTCAAGGAAAACCAACGCAAGCTCAAGACGTAGCAAGAAGGATTTCTGGCACCGTTGCCGGGGAGGTCTTCACTCAAGTCAAGAAATACCAAGTACCCATCACAAACTCATCTCCCTCGCATTTACATTATTTGCCATTTGCCTCTCGATTTCCTCTCCCCCACTTCACCATTGTCGTTTTATTTGCCCTCTCTTTCCCAATCTCCTCTTTCTCTCTCTTTCATTTGCCTCTTTCTGTTTGCTTGTGTGTAGGGTTACTTGTCGCCATGGCACAAGATAATACCAAATTGTGTGATTTCTCCAATACCAATAATAATGATTTCCTTAGTACTTTGATTGCTCCTCTTAATGATGTTGAGTCTTGTGAAATCAATACTGCTTTGCTGAATCTTGTTATGAAAGATCAATTCGCCGCCTTCCTAGTGAAGATGTCGCTACCCATCTAAACAACTTTGTTGATTTGTGTGATATGCAAAAGAAGAAAGATACGGATAATGATATTGTTAAATTGAAGTTATTTCCGTTTTCACTTAGAGATCGTGCTAAAGTTTGCTTTTCGTCTTTGCCTAAAAATAGTATTGATTCTTGGAATAAGTGCAAAGATGCTTTTATCTCTAAGTAGTTTCCTCCCGCTAAGATCATCACTCCTAGGAACAATATTATGAATTTTAAACAACTGGATCATGAGCATGTTGCCCAATCTTGGGAAAGAATGAAATTGATGATTCACAATTGCCCTACTCATGGTTTGAACTTATGGATGATCATACAAAAAATTAATGCCGGTTTGAACTTTGCTTCTAGAAATCTTTTAGATTCGGCTGCGGGAGGCACGTTTATGGAAATCACGTTAGGAGATGCTACAAAACTTCTTGATAATATTATGGCTAATTATTCTCAATGGCACACCAAAAGATCTTCTAGTAAAAAAGTGCATGCTATAGAAGAAATTAATGTTTTGAGTGGAAAGATGGATGAACTTATGAAATTGTTTGCTACTAAGAATACTCCTCTTGATCCAAATGATATGCCTTTGTCTACTTTGATTGAGAATAATAATGAATCTATGGATGTGAATTTTGTTGGTAGGAATAGTTTTGGAAATAATGCTTATAGAGGAAACTTTAATCCTAGACCGTTCCCTAGTAATTCCTCTAATAATTATGGAAATTCCTACAATAATTCTTATGGTCATTTTAATAAGATGCCCTTTGATTTTGAGAATAGTGTGAAAGAATTTATGATCTCTCAAAAGAATTTTAATGCTTTGCTTCAAGAAAAAATGCTCAAAGTTGATGATTTGGCTAGGAACGTTGATAGACTTTCGCTTGATGTTGATTCTCTTAAACTTAGATCTACTCCTCCTAAGCATGATACCAATGAGTCTCTCAAAGCCATGAGAATTTCTATTGATGAGTGCAAGGAAAGAACCGCTAGATTGCGTGCTAAGAAAGATTGCTTTATAAAGGCGTGTTCTTCTAGTTTCCATGAAAATAATGATAAAGATCTTAAAGTTATTGATGTGTCCTCTATTAGATCTTTGTTTTACAATATGAATCTTAATAATAATGGTACTGGAGATGAGTCAACTTTAGTTAGAAGGCGTCCCAATAATTCGGAGTTTTTAGATCTTGATGCTAAATTTGGTAAAAGTGGGATTGGAGAGGTCATGACTTTAAATGGCATTGAACCCACTACCTCAGATTTCAAGGAATTTGATTATGATAATTGTTCTTTAGAAGGTTGTATTTCCTTGTTGCAATCCGCTGTTAATTTTCCTCATGCTTATAGTCAAAATAAAGCTTTTACCAAACATATCGTTGATGCCTTGATGCAATCTTATGATGAAAAACTTAATTTGGAAGTTTCTATACCTAGAAAACTTAATGATGAGTGGGAACCTACTATAAAGATTAAAATTAAAGATCATGAGTGTTATGCTTTGTGTGATTTGGGTGCTAGTGTTTCCACGATTCCGAAAACTTTATGTGATATTCTAGGTTTCCATGATCTTGATAATTGATCTTTAAATTTGCACCTTACGGATTCCACCGTTAAAAAGCCAATGGGAAGGATCAATGATGTTCTCATTGTTGCAAATAGAAATTTGGTGCCCGTAGATTTTATCGTTCTTGATATAGATTGCAATCTTTCTTGCCCTATTATTCTTGGTAGACATTTCCTTAGAACGATTGGCGCGATTACTGATATGAAGGAAGGGAATATTAGATTTCAATTTCCATTAAGGAAAGGCATGGAGCACTTTCCAAGAAATAAATTAAATTACCTTATGATTCTATCATGTGAACTACTTATGAATTGAGTGCCAAAGATGGCACTACTTAGATCTATCTTCGCTTTTATGCCTAGCAAGGGGCGTTAAATGATAGCGCTAGTTGGGAGGCAACCCAATTTTATTTATGTTTTTTGTTTTTGTTTCTTATTAGTAATAAATTTTGCATCTACCTTCTGTTTAGATGTGTTTTTATGTTTTAATTAGTGTTTGTGCTAAGTAGAACCTATAGGAAAACCTATGATGATAGTTAATTTGATTCTGCTGAAAAACAGAAACTTTGCGCGCACGAAATTAGTTTTGTTAAATCACACAAACGTGATTTTGCGTTGATTATTTTTGCTGTAGATCAATAGACAAATTTTCCAGTATTACTATTTTAGTAGGATTTTTAGAGTTCAAGAAGTTTGCGTTAGTTACAGATTTCTACAGACTGTTCTATTTTTGACAGATTCTGTTTTTCGTGTGTTGTTTGCTTATTTCGATGCATCTATGGCTAGTATTAAGCGGTATGAACCATAGAGAACTTGGAATACAGTAGGTTTAACACCAATATAAATAAAGAATGAGTTCATTACAGTACCTTATGTGGTGGTTTTGTTTTCTTTCACTAACGGAGCTTATGAGATTTCCTGTTGAGTTTTGTGTTGTGAAGTTTTCAAGTTTTGGGTAAAGATTTGATGGACTATGGAATAAGGAGTGGCAAAAGCCTAAGCTTGGGGATTCCCATGGCACCCCAAGATATTCAAGAGTATCCAAAAGCCTAAGCTTGGGGATGCCCCCGTAAGGCATCCCCTCTTTCGTCTTCGTTCATTAGGTAACTTTACTTGGAGCTATATTTTTATTCGCCACATGATATGTGTTTTGCTTGGAGCGTCTTGTATGATATTAGTCTTTGCTTTTTAGTTTTCCACAATCATCCTTGCTGTACACACCTTTTGGGAGAAGCCCACTTGATTGAAATTTATTAGAATACTCTATGTGCTTCACTTATATCTTTTGAGCTAGATAGTTTTTTCTCTAGTGCTTCACTTATATCTTTTATAGCACGGCGGTGGCTTAATTTTGTAGAAATTGCTAGTCTCTCATGCTTCACTTATATTATTTTTAGATTCTCTTAGAACAGCATGGTATTTGTTATGGTTATAAAATTGGTCCTAGAATGGTAGGCATCCAAGTTGGGTATAATAAAAACTATTATAGAAAGTGAATTGGATGCTATGATCAATTTGATACTTGATAATTGTTTTGAGATATGGAGGTAGTGATATTAAAAGTCATGCTAGTTGGGTGATTATGAATTTAAAGAATGCTTGTGTTGAAGTTTGTGATTCCTGTAGCATGCACGTATGGTGAACCGCTTTGTGATGAAGTTGGAGCACAATTTTATTTATTGATTGTCTTCCTTATGAGTGGAGGTCGGGGACGAGCGATGGTCTTTTCCTACCAATCTACCCCCCTAGGAGCATGCGTGTAATACTTTGTTTTTGATGACTGGTAGATTTTTGCAATAAGTATATGAGTTCTTTTGACTAATGTTGAGTGCATGGATTTTACGAACTCTCACCCTATCACCATTACTAACCTCTCTTGTGCGGCGCAACTTTCGCCGGTACCATACACCCACCATATACCTTCCTCAAAACAGCCACCATACCTACCTATTATGGCATTTACATAGCCACTCCGAGATATAATGCCATGCAACTTTCCACCGTTCCGTTTATATGACACGCATCATCATTGTCATATTGCTCTTTGCATGGTCATGTAGTTGACATCGTGTTTGTGGCAAGGCCACCTTCATAATTTTCATACATGTCACTCTTGATTCATTGCATATCCCGGTACACCGCCGGAGGCATTCATATAGAGTAATATTTTGTTCTAAGTTTTGAGTTGTAATCTTGAGTTGTAAGTAAATAAAAGTGTGATGATCTTCATTATTAGAGCATTGTCCCAGTGAGGAAAGGATGATGGAGACTATGATTCCCCCACAAGTCGGCATAAGACTTCAGACTTTAAAAAAAGAAAAAAAGAAAAAGGCCAAAAGAAAAAAAAGAGAAAGGCCAAAAGAAAAAAAAGACATGAAAAGAAAAAAAGAAAAAAGGTAAAAAAGAAAAAAGAAAAAAATGAGAGAAAAGAGAGAAGGGACAATGCTACTATCCTTTTACCACACTTGTGCTTCAAAGTAACACCATGATCTTCATGATAGAGAGTCTCCTATGTTGTCACTTTCATATACTAGTGGGAATTTTTCATTATAGAACTTGGCTTGTATATTCCATTGATGGGCTTCCTCAAAATGCCCTAGGTCTTCGTGAGCAAGCGAGTTGGATGCACACCCACTTAGTTTCTTTTGTTGAGCTTTCATACATTTATAGCTCTAGTGCATCCGTTGCATGGCAATCCCTACTCACTCACATTGATATCTATTAATGGGCATCTCCATAGCCCGTTGATACGCCTAGTTGATGTGAGACTATCTTCTCCCTTTTTGTCTTCTCCACAGCCACCATTCTATTCCACATATAGTGTTATGTCCATGGCTCACGCTCATGTATTGCATGAAAGTTGAAAAAGTTTGAGATTACTAAAGTATGAAACAATTGCTTGGCTTGTCATCGGGGTTGTGCATGGTTAAATACTTTGTGTGATGAAGATAGAGCAATAGCCAGACTATATGATTTTTGTAGGGATAACTTTCTTTAGCCATGTTATTTTGAGAAGACAGGATTGCTTTGATTAGTATGCTTGAAGTATTACTATTTCTTATGTCAATATGAACTTTTATTTTGAATCATTTGGATCTGAACATTCATGCCACAATAAAAAAATTTACATTGAGAATTATGCTAGGTAGCATTCCACATCAAAAATTCTATTTTTATCATTTACCTACTCGCGGACGAGCAGGAATTAAGCTTGGGGATGCTTGATACGTCTCCAACGTATCTATAATTTTTGATTGTTCCATGCTATTATATTACCCCTTTTGGATGTTTATGGGCTTTATTCTACACATTTATATCATTTTTGGGACTAACCTACTAACCGGAGGCCCAGCCCGTATTGCTGTTTTTTTGCCTATTTCAGTATTTCGAAGAAAAGGAATATCAAATGGAGTCCAAACGGAATAAAACCTTTAGGAGCGTGATTTTTGGAACAAACGTGATCCAGAGGACTTGGAGTGCAAGCCAAGAAGCAGCCAAGGCGGCCACGAGGGTGGAGGGCGCGCCCACCCCTACAGGGCGGGCCCCCCTATCTCGTGGGCCCCTCGGGCGGCCACCGACCTACTTCTTCCTCCTATATATACCCACGTACCACGAAAACATCCAGGGAGCCAACGAAAAACAATTTCCACCACCGTAACCTTCTGTATCCGTGAGATCCCATCTTGGAGCCTTCGCCGGTGCTCCGCCGGAGGGGGAATCGACCACGGAGGGCTTGTACATCAACACCATAGCCCCTCGGATGAGTTGCGAGTAGTTTACCACAGACCTTCGGGTCCATAGTTATTAGCTAGATGGCTTCTTCTCTCTTTTTGGATCTCAATACCATGTTCTCCCCCTCTCTTGTGGAGATCTATTCGATGTAACTCTTTTTGCGGTGTGTTTATCGAGATCTGATGAATTGTGAGTTTATGATCAAGTTTATCTATGAGAAATATTTGAATCTCCTCTGAATTCTTTTATGTACGATTGAGTTATCTTTGCAAGTCTCTTCGAATTGCCAGTTTGGTTTGGCCTACTAGATTGATCTTTCTTGCAATGGGAGAAGTTCTTAGCTTTGGGTCGATCTTGCGGTGTCCTTACCCAGTGACAATAAGGGCTGCAAGGCACATATTGTATTGTTGCCATCGAGGATAAAAAGATGGGGTTTATATCATATTGCATGAGTTTATCCCTCTACATCATGTCATCTTTCTTAATGTGTTACTCTATTCTTATGAACTTAATACTCTAGATGCATGCTGGATAGCGGTCGATGTGTGTAGTAATAGCAGTAGATGCAGGCAGGAGTCGGTCTACTTGTCGCGGACATGAAGCCTATATACATGATCATGCCTAGATAATCTCATAATTATTCGCTTTTCTATCAATTGCTCGACAGTAATTTGTTCACCCACCATAATACTTATGCTATCTTGAGAGAAGCCACTAGTGAACGTGATCCAGAGAGCTTGGAGTGCAAGTCAAGAAGCTACCGAGGAAGCCATGAGATAGGAGGCCGCCCCCCCTATAGGGCGCGCCCCCCTGCCTCGTGGGCCCCTCAAGCGGCCACCAACGTACTTCTTCCTCCTATATATACCTACGTACCCCGAAAACATCCAGGAGCACCACGAAACACAAATTCCACCGCCGTAACCTTCTGTATCCGCGAGATCTCATCTTGGAGCCTTCGCCGGCACTCTGCCGGAGGGGGAATCGACCATGGAGGGCTTCTACATCAACATCCTTGCCCCTCCGATGAGTTGTGAGTAGTTTACCACAGACCTATGGGTCCATAGTTATTATCTAGATGGCTTCTTCTCTCTTTTTGGATCTCAATACAATGTTCTCCCCCTCTCTTGTGGAGATCTATTCGATGTAAGCTCTTTTTGCGGTGTGTTTGTCGAGATCCGATGAATTGTGGGTTTATGATCAAGTTTATCTATGAATAATATTTGAATCTTCTCTGAATTCTTTTATGTATGATTGAGTTATCTTTGCAAGTCTCTTCGAATTATCAGTTTGGTTTGGCCTACTAGATTGATCTTTCTTGCCATGGGAGAAGTGCTTAGCTTTGGGTTCAATCTTGCGGTGTCCTTACCCAGTGATAGAAAGGGTTGCAAGGCACGTATTGTATTGTTGCCATCGAGGATAACAAGATGGGGTTTGTATCATATTGCTTGAGTTTATCCCTCTACATCATGTCATCCTGCTTAATGCGTTACTCTGTTCTTATGAACTTAATACTCTAGATGCAGGCAGGAGTCGGTCGATGTGTGGAGTAATAGTAGTATATACAGGCAGGAGTCGGTCTACTTGTTATGGACGTGATGCCTATATACATGATCATGCCTAGATAATCTCATAACTATGCGCTTTTCTATCAATTGCTCGACAGTAATTTGTTCACCCACCGTAATACTTATGCTATCTCGAGAGAAGCCTCTAGTGAAACCTATGGCCCTCGGGTCTATCTTTTATCATATAAGTTTTCCATCTACTTTTATTTGCATCTTTACTTTTCCAATCTATATCATAAAATACCAAAAATATATTTATCTTATCATACTATCTCTATCAGATCTCCCTTTCGCAAGTGGCCGTGAAGGGATTGACAACCCCTTTATTGCGTTGGTTGCGAGTTCTTTGTTTGTTTGTGTAGGTGCGTGGGACTTTTGAGGAGCCTCCTACTATATTGATACCTTGGCTCTCAAAAACTGAGGGAAATACTTACGCTACTATTGCTGCATCACCCTTTCCTCTTCAAGGAAAACCAGCGCAAGATCAAGACGTAGCAACTACCACCGAATCAAACATTCAACAGTAGTCTCGGGGACTACACGCAGTGGGTGCACTTAGCGTGCCCCCGCTGGTTTGGTTTTACACTCGGCATGGTCTGCTGAGCATGAGTAAAAAAAGAGGGAGATTCTCAGACGCCGGCCGACTACCAACAGTCGACCGCGGTCTCAGGGACTACACCCAGTGGGTGCACTCTACGTGCCCCCACTGGTTCGAAAAAACACTCAACTCAACCTAAGTCAACTCAAGTGGAAGACCTATACAGCTCTAAGACAGAAACACCCCAGTGGGTGATTGGATGTGAAACACAGACCCATGATAGATGAACATAAAAGGTTCCAAAACGCTCATCTAAGAGCAGCGAAGCAACATCGGCAATTATCATTATTCAAGAGTCCAATCGAGAATCAACTAACCTTGACGTTGGTTTGCAGAGTAGTGCTGGCATTATAAGCCACCTGACTGGCCTCATGCACCACCTTCATCTGCTCCATCACAAGATTTACCTGGAGAAGAGCCTCTCTAGAAGCACTCGGTGAGTCATCTGGAGTCTGGTACGCAGTTAAGAGTGATGATGGCAAGGCAGTCGAAGCAGCCACTGGGTCAGATGCATGGAGTTGTACTGGAGCGGCAGAGGTCTGAGCAGTTGGCCCCGATGGATGATCAGTCGACAGCGGATTGGCGAAAGTAACATTGGTCCGAGCCGGATCTCCGGATCGCTCGACCACTGTCTCAAGCACCATTGTCGACTGAGGGACCTGAACCTCGGGCACTTTCCTGCTTGATGCCTTGCCCCTCCTCCTCCTCTCCCTCAGAGGCACTTCTTCTTCTTCATCCGGAAGCATGACAACGTCTTGTGGAGCTGCAACAAAAAGAAACCTCGGAAATTCAATCGGCCAACAATTCAATCGACAGAATAAATTTGAGTTGAGTGGACTTACTAGCTTTGGAGGTGGCCGCGTCATCAGCTTCCTCGTCACCTAGGGCCTTCTCAACGTCCATGTCAGTCGCGGTGGAGGCTGGGCTGGAAAAGTTTACAATCAATTCGTTCATAACAGAAGTATCAGTCGGTGGAAGAAAACACAAAAAGAAAGAAAACTCACCCGGAGGCAACATGAACATCCATCTTGATCTTGGGCAAGGTCTTCCGAGCCTTTGAGGGGACGACCTTGGGATGCTTGGCGACCTTCTCCGGCGGCTCTGAGTCAAAGTCCGAGTACGCTTCTATGTTTGGGTGCTTGGAGCCACGGTCTTGCCACGCCCGCCCGCTGGATCATGGAGTAGCTTGGATCGATGTTCCGTATGAGGTGGTGAATTGAATATCTCATCATCGTCCGACTCATCGCTCTCCTCCTCGTCCTCATCTTTTGGAGATTGCCAATCGCCGCTTTCCTCTGCACTGTCCTCTCCCTCCTAGTCTTGCTCCAGAGCTTTTTCACCATTGGGCATCGAGTACATCTCAGTGTAAACCTACAAAACAAGAAGTCAAGTAAATATCAGTCGGATTCAAAAACAGTCGCAAGACGTATCCAAATACAGTCGGTGGCAGAGACCGAACCTTGTCTGGCTGATTGCTGTCGCTGGAGGGGTCGACTCTCCTGGCGCCTCTGGGGTTGTCCTTGTTCCCTGTGATACCCTTCAACCACTGGGCCACTGTCTCGGCCGATACTTCCTCTGGGTGAACCCGAGCAGTGTCGTTGGCTCCAGAGTACATCCACATCGAGTGGTCACGAGCCTGGAGCGGCTGGATGCATCGATTGAGAAATACCTCCAACAAATCCATGCTAGAGACACCCTGATTGATCAACTGACCACCCTCTCGACCAGCATGTTTGTTTCCACCCTCTCCGTAGTGGTCACTTTCAATGAGGAAGGGGTCTGGGCTCGATCTAAAGTAAAAGGAGGAAGTCCAGTCGACTGGCCTGTAGTCGCAATCTCCTGGCAATAGAACCAGGTCAACTGCCAGCCCTGACCGACTCAGGAAGTGTCATGGAAGGGAAAGAGCTCATTTTCCTCTTTTGGATACCCAAACCCCCACACATTTGGATAATGTGTGTTTTCTCGTCACTCGTATTTGCTTTCTTCACCGACTGAGAGCGGATTGTGAAGATGTGCTTGAAAAGACCCTAGTGCGGTCGACAACCCATGAAATTTTCGCACATGGACACAAACGCAACAAGATATGTGATGGTGTCAGGAGAAAAGTGATGGCGTTGTGCTCCTAAAAAGTTCAAGAAACCCCGGAAAAAAGGTGCGGGGGAAGGGAGAAACTGCGGTCGACATGGGTGGCGAGAAAAACACACTCACCCGGCCGCGGCTGTGGTTTCGTCTCCCCCTTCGGCAACCGCGCAGCCCCGTCGGCGATCAGTCTAGACTCAGCCAGCTCCTCCAAGTCTTCCAGTCGGAGCGAGGATCGGATCCAATCGCCCTGGATCAAACCCGGCGGCAGCGCCGACCGCGACGACGACCCCTGAGCTGTATTCTTGCCTTTCGCCGCCCCCCTTGCCTTCTGCGCACGCTCCAGTGCCGCCGTCTTGTCCTTCACCATGGTGGCGGAGCGGCAGCGTCGAGAGTGGAGGAGCCGGATGCGGTGGAGAAGCAGAGGAGAAAGAAGGAGAATGGACGTGTACAGTGCAGGCGTCTCGGCCTAGTCGCCTTTTAAGGACCCATTTCCGAGTGGCTGATGCATGGGCCCGGGTGATCCTGTCAAATCCCACTATGGTCACGCACTGGGTATGTGGCGAAAAAGGTGGCGTGGAGATTGAGGTGCCCTTGTCTATCCGTCCCGCTTACCACGGCACGCTCCGCCTCGCGCGCTTCCCCTAAATTTTGAATCCCGGGAAATCCGGGATACGTCGTAACCAATCGCGCCAAATATTTCACGTCAAAAACAACACTCGACGGACTGCGTTATAAATCCACTCGGCAACTTCTGAATTGATCAAGGCGACTGAAACGAAGCCGAAGTTCCAGCATGGGCCTCCCGTTCAACATGAGTACTTGTGAAGCACAAGGGTCGAAGCAAGATCAACTTCAACCTTCTTTTCACTCGGACCTCAATCCATTCGGGGGCTAATGATGATGATATAGACCTGGGATAGGGTCATAGGCCTGACCTATACGTCCTACCCAATGTCACTACCCTAGAAGCAATGAAGCTCAAGATACAACAAGGAGTGCCCAATGAAGGCGTCGAGTGCAATCCACTCGACCAATCAGTCACTCGGGTACCCCTCCTTCCTGATGTCACACGACCAGTCGATCACTCGACCATACAAGAAACCACTCGACCTACAGAAGACCAGGAGTCACTTAGAACAGCAACGATCAAGCATTCACTCTGTAGTCTTTAAGGTCATTAAAAGCACTTATGGCTGGCGTTATCAGTAACGCCCCATCTTTATGAATATTGAACTTCTTGTAACGGGGGATGGCTGGGGTCCTGGCGCACTCTATATAAGCCACCCCCTCCTCTGGCACAAGGGTTCGCACCCCCTGTAACACACACTCCCATAATCTAGTCGACCGCCTTCGGGCACCGAGACGTAGGGCTTTTACCTCCTCCGAGAGGGGCCTGAACTCGTAAATACTTGCGTACAATCTCGATGTCGCTAGGACCTTGCCTCCTCATTCGTACCCCCTATACTTACTGTCAGACTTAGAACCATGACAGACCCCTCAAAATGCTAAGGACAAAGGATTGACTCAAGCTCTAAAAGCTCAAGACTCTACATTTTACTTTTAGTGATCCAAGATCACATTGAGTTCATAGGAAAAGCCAATACTATTAAAAGGGGATGAGGTGTTGCTTAATGGCTTGCTTGCTCAAAATGCTTAGTGATATGCTCCAAAAACCCTCAACCACTTTCTCATATCCACATATGTCCCAAACCAAAAGTCAAACTCGGCCCCACCGATTTGATCTATCCGGCGCCACCGAGTTCATTTGACATAGCCACTGCCAGAAACCCTAGTCACATCGGTCTCACTGATAGGGATCTCGATCTCACTGATATGGGATTGCAAACTCTCTGTTTCCCTTTGTAACGTTTCGGTCCAACCGAGATGAGCGATCGGTCCCACCGAGTTCGCAACGCAAACTCCCTGTTTCCTTTTCGAGCGTTTTGGTTCCACCGAGATGAGCGAATCAGTCCCACCGAGTTTTCCTGACCAACTCTCTCGTTAGCTTATTACCAAAGTCGGCCCCACCGAGTTTGTATAATTGGTCTCACCGAGATTATGTTATGCCCTAACCATAACGCAATCGGTCCCACCGAAATGCCTAACGGTCACATTATGAACTAAATCGGTCTGACCGAGTTTTATGATTCGGTCCCACCGAGTTTGGTAAATTGTGTGTAATGGTTAGATTTTGTGTGGAGGCTATATATACCCCTCCACCCTCTTCTCATTCGGGGGAAGCCATCAGAACATGCGTACACTTCCAACATTCATTTTCTGAGAGAGAACCACCTACTCATGTGTTGAGGCTAAGATATTCCAATCCAACCATATGAATCTTGATCTCTAGCCTTTCCCAAGTTGCTTTCCACTCAAATCATCTTTCCACCAAATCCAATCCTATGAGAGAGAGTTGAGTGTCGGGGAGACTATCATTTGAAGCACAAGAGCAAGGAGTTCATCAACAACACAACATCTATTACCTTTTGGAGAGTGGTGTCTCCTAGATTGGTTAGGTGTCACTTGGGAGCCTCTGTCAAGATTGTGGAGTTGAACCAAGGAGTTTGTACGGGCAAGGAGATCGCCTACTTCGTGAAGATCTATCCTAGTGAGGCAAGTCCTTCGTGGGCGATGGCCATGGTGGGATAGACAAGGTTGCTTCTTCGTGGATCCTTCGTGGGTGGAGCCCTCCGTGAAGTCGCGCAGCCGTTACCCTTTGTGGGTTGAAGTCTCCATCAACGTGGATGTACGATAGCACCACCTATAGGAACCACGCCAAAAATCTCCGTGTCAACATTGCGCTTGCTCCCTCCAAACTCCTCCCTTTACCTTCATATGTAATGATTTACATTCCGCTGCTATACTCTTAGAATTGCATGTGTAGGTTGATTGCTTGACTTGTGCTAAGTTGCTAAAATCTGCCAAGACTTAAAATTGGGAAAAAGACAAATTTTTATTTGGTCAAGTAGTCTAATCACCCCCCTCTAGACGTACTTTCGACCCTACAACATGTTTATCTCAAGATGCCACTGACCATGTGTAACCGCAAGTACCCTCGACCCCTATATAAGCCAAGGCGTTTACTCCATAGAGGAAAGGCCTTTAGATTCATTCATACGATCTCGAGGTAGATCAACATGTACTTTGTACCCCATCCACAATGAATACAATACAAGCAAGACGTAGGGTTTTACTTCTTCGAGAGGGCCCGAACCTGGGTAAACACCATGTCTCCCTACTTCCTGTTACCATCTAGCTGAGATCACCAGGTAGGGGCTCCCTACCCGAGATTTGCTAGATTTAGCTCTAACAACTACCCAGCCACAAAAAGCAAAGAAGGCTATCGAGATCAACCCGAGATAATGTGGAATTGTAGCTTTGTCGTTTGAAGTCTTTATTATGGTGAGAGGATAGCCCCGAGAGTCTCTTTGATAAATGGGAGAAAATACTCATGGAACACCCTCGCAGCTATAAATTGTAGAAACAATATTTGTTTATCAGCCAAGGGGAATTCTTCATATTCAAAGCATCTAATACACAAAATCTCATGGAACACCCTCACTGTTGTAAGTTGTAGGAACAATATCTATTTATAAGCCAAGGGAATTTTTCAAGATTCAAAGCGTCTGATACACGAAGTCTTACACATATGCAGTGCATGCAACATCTGCAGCTTGTGCCAAACTATGTAGGCAAATTTAGTGTTTCATTATACAATTATATCTGGGTAGATGGGCCTATGCATGGGCAACACCCAAATACTCATCCATGAAAATGTACAAAGCAATTAAGGGAGAAGGCACAGCCCACAATATCTTCAGACTTCGTTGAAAAACAGCATGCAGGCTCAGGCAAAAGGTCTTCTTCTGGCTGTTAATCTGTGACAGCCTAAGCACAACCTAATTCATAGGAGAAACATGTTTTTGAAAGACTATACTTGTTCTCTATGTGCAGACGCCACTGAATAAACAGTAGCCCATCTTTTTTGGGACTGTCAATTTGCCTGGAGATGTTGGAACTCCATAGTACCGAACAAACAAAGAGGCATCTCAGTATATGATAAAGTGCACCTATCCATAAACAACCTCCCCCTGACATTGCACTGGATATTATTATTATGGGTTGCTGGGGTATTTGGATCATTAGGAACGATAAAATCTTCAGAATGGCAACACCCACTCTTGATACATGGAAGTATTATCTGAAAGAGGGACTCCAAGTTACAGAGCTCAGAGCCAAAGCATCCAAGGCAAAAAAGATCAAAAATTTTGGAGAGAACAGAACACCTAATTTAATCATGTTGTTCCCAAGAGCAGGCATTGGCTGAATAATTTTACATTCTTTTGTATGTGTACAATTATTAATTAATGAAAATTTACCGTAGAACAATTGTTCTACGGTTTCGGCTAAAAAAAACATATGGACTTGTAGATATCATGCATACTAATGGTGGTAGCGGCACTTGTCAGTTGTTTTTTCTTTTTGAAACAAGGGCACTCGTCAGTTGTCACTCTCACAACTAGTGCGTGCCATTTGGCTTTTGGGCAAAGCACAGGATGCCTAGCGTCTCTTCGCTGCACGCCGGCCGTTTATTTCTTGGAAAACTGTTCGGATTTCATAACTCGGTAATGTTCAGTCCATGTAGCGTTGACAGGGACAGGGGATGCGTGGACGTGATGACAGGTCTTCTACATAGGAGCGGTGATAAAATCCTGTTTCTGCCCCTGACGCGACTAAATTATTTCTTTTAACACAATACAAAGGCACGCGGTCACACATACGCATATGCATTTATCTTTATAAACGCACGCACACTCTGTCTCTATCTGTACATTCGAGAGACTGAGCTGGCACATTATCTTAAGATTGATGAAATCGTTACGGACGCCTTCATAATTGATGGGAGCGTCTTCTTTTATTGAACGCACATCGTCAAAAGACATAAAATAAATTCAGAAAATACAAGCATCAATGTCAAGTTTAAGATTTAAACTCTGGTAGTGAGAATATCACTGTTCTTCTAACTATCCAACCATAAATTAATTCGTAACCGAAGGAGATGCTCTTTTTACGAGCAAGATAGAGGGAGGCCTATTGGAGACCCAACCACAACAACAGATTGATTCGCCCTGACACGACTAATTTTTTTCGAGAGTACGCCAAAGACGTACCATATTTTTATAGAAGTTAGAAAGCATAATTAAAAAAAAGTGTGACCCGAATGCGCACAAACGGGTACACAGAACACCACACCAACACCTACTAAACACACCTAAACTAACTCCTCACAAAACGTTGTAGACCACCAACACGCCACCCGCTTGGCTCCACTCGGCTACCTCTCCAAGAATCATAGTGGAGCTCCCTAGCATCCTTTTGTTGGTCGACTTTGTTAAAGATCCTAGCATTGCGTTGCTTTCAAATAGCCCACATTCCCTCAATGAACAAAGTGTCAAAACCTCGCTTGTCGGCCTTGTGGAATTGTCTTCTCTCTCTCAACCACCATTGGAGAGTTGTATTTGCTGGAAGACAGTCATGCACGTTGATGCGGATCGTGTCCCAAATAAGGAACCAAACCTCGCGCGCATATCTGCATATCGACAGGATGTGATCAACGTTCTCCTCATCTTGCAAACACATGTAGCAAACAGACGAGTCATCCTGTAGGCCATGTCATGCACGGCGGTCAGAAGTCCAAAGCCTATACTGCATCGCCAGCCAAGAGAAGATCTTACACTTGAGCGGGGCCCAACTCCTCCACACACATACGCCCATAGGCGACCTCGGCAGACCAGAGCAAAGGTTGGCATAAATCGCGCCAGCAGAGTACTGACCTGCTGCATGTCCAGGTAAGCTCATCCTGTTGGTCCTGATTTCTATCCACCGTGGTAATCTCATGACAAAGGTGAACAAACTGCAATTGCGCCATGAAGGAGATAACCTGACAGTCCCCTTGCCATCTATCATTGATCAGCGCATGTTGCACTGTCCTCGCATTGGCCACCCTTGGCTGCACCGTGTCTTGCAACAGAGGGGCAATGTCATCCACTGTAAGTCTGTGTATCCATCGATCTCGCCAAAACAAAACCTTGTCTCCCACACCAACGTGGTGTGTACAAGGCTGTCAAAGAGCTCCCGTGTCTCCCGATCCTCGATCATATGCAACCCCTGCCATGGTCTGCTTGGTTCCATGCGCTTAAGCCACTCCCACCTGACTCTAAGTGCTAGAGCTTGCTAGTTCAGGTTTTTGATGCCTAGGCCTCCGTAACACTTGGGTCGACAGATAGTATCCCAAGCAACTAGGCATTGGCCACCATTTACTTTATCCTTTCCAGCCCAAAAGAAAGATCTCATCCATTTGTTGATTTCCTCAAACACCCACGCCGGAGCATCTACAATCATAAGGTGGTGAATAGGCTTTGTCGAAATAACAGATTGCACCAAGATGAGCCTCCCCGGCCGCTGAATGAGGCCCCGTTGCCAAGCTGGAACAAAGTACCGTACCTTGTCCAGCATGGGTTGCCAGTCTGCCCTGGTTAAACTTTTTATTGCAAGCTAAAGGCCAAGGTACTTGCAAGGGAAATCTGCCAGATAGCACGCAAGAAAAGTAGCCACTCTAGCTTTGTCCTCGTGATCTCCTCTGATCGCAATGGCCGATGACTTCCGGTAGTTCACTTGCAGGCCCGAGGCAGCACCAAATGCTTCCAGGGCATACCGAATGAAGCTCAAATCCATAGTAGTTGGCTTCATAAACATGGCGACATCATCCGCATAAATGGACAACCTCTGCATAGGTGAGATCCATGGTGTCGAACTAAGCACCCCCACCTTAGTAGCTTTTTTAACCATGGTCGTCAAGACATCCATGGCTATGACGAATAACAGCGGGGAGATAGGGTCTCCTTGCCGGAGCCCACAAGCATGTGCAAAACTCTTTCCTGGAATACCATTGTCAATGATCTTAGTGCTAGTAGTTTGGAGTAGCAAGGCCACCCATCTCATCCACCGAGTTCCAAACCCTTTGGCTTCCATGACCTCAAACAACAAAGGCCATGACAAAGAGTCAAAAGCTCTCGAAATATCTAACTTGAGGAACACAGCCGAGGCTCTCCTAGCATGTAGCTCCCTTGCCACTTGCCTCACGAGGAGGAAATTTTCATGTAAATGTCTACCTTTGATGAAAGCCGATTGGTTAGTCTCCACAATGTCATGCATCTGCTTCCTTAATCTATTGGCAAGGGCCTTAGCAAACAACTTAGGAATGCTATGGGTAAGACTAATAGGCCGATAGTCTCCCATTTCCTCAGCATCCGGCTTCTTGGGGATGAGTACAATGTGCGCCTTATTTAGCTTCGCAAATCCCCTACAATCGCCCTCGTAGAGCTTGAGCATAGCCGGCATGACATCATTCTTAATAATGGGCCACGCTTTTTGGTAGAATGTAGCGATGAACCCATCCGGACCTGGTGCTCGGTCCGGGGCAGCTCCTTAATGACGCTCCAAAACTCTTCTTCCGTAATCATGATTTCCAGCTCGCTAAGGTCACGTGGCTGTATGCCCAGGTATTGCAAGTCTAGCGAGTGCTCTCTAGCTTGATCAGTTCCAATCCAACTCTCATATGCCTCATAGAAAACCTTCTCCTTGAGCTCTTGATATGTGATCAGCACCCCAGCCTTCTTGACACGACTAAATTCATTTAGGTTGTGCAGGGAATGGGATCGAAGTAAAATGCATTCGATCTGAAGAGTGGTTTGCTAGCTCTAGCGAACACGATGTGGGTCGCAGTCCCGATGGATTAGTGTGTGTGCATGTCTATATATAATGCATGTGTACTCCTAGAAGTATGTACTCCCGCTCTTTATATATCACATAGATGATACCACTACACCTCATTATTATTTTTAATATACCTTTTTAGTTATTACTAGACACCTCAAAGTGAGTTGTGTAAAAGAATCCATTTGGGTGCATGTATTTTATTTTGTACGCACATAAACTGTTATTTTGTACGTACAAATGGTATATTATGTAAACTATGATCTTTGATGATATTTTTTCATAAAATTTGTATTGAGATATCTTAGAATAATTAATAAGATATATTGAGAATGAAAAAGATGTATAAAACATTTGATTATGAGGTATACTGAACATGGGAGTACATACTCTCAAGAGTACAGAAAATTAGTC
>NC_057807.1:96482473-96490625 GCF_018294505.1 Triticum aestivum | reverse complement strand
TATATACTAGCCTAACCCGCGCGGCGGCACGCCGCGCTCGGTGATCACTCGCAAATGGACAATCTGTTAATTCAACTTTCAGTTTGTTGCATGCACATTTAGTTTCATAATAGTACACAAAAACATTGAAGGAATTGAACATATGAAACTGTTGACATTAGATAGATATAGGGATACATAATAAGTAAATATTAAGAGTGGCACACTACAAATAACTAAATTGCATACAGTTCATCGTACGTAGAGAACTGCTTACAGAAACAGGAACACACCATGTAAATAAGCTAAAAGAACCACTTGTACAAACGCAAACATGCTGACAAAGCTAGAAGTAGCCGTTGGTGAATTAGATCATTCTGGTGTAGCCTCCTGCAGGATTTGTGCCTGTGATAAAGTGGTAAAGCGATTTTGCAAGTTCTTCCATACGTCCGACGGGAGGGTGTGTGCCTGTGTACGTGATAATGGGGTCACTGCTGTTTGGACGTTGGGGATACATGCGGAGTGGTAGTATATCAAAAAAGCTATTGCATATCTTTGCCAGGATCATTGTTTGTCTTGCAAATTCATTCTGCAGCGTAGTTACTTGCTGGCGAGCGCAGCGAGAGCATCGGCAATCTCTTGCCACCTGGGATTGCATGTAAAAGTAATAAACAGATCGGGTGCACCATACTGCCGACAAATAGCCATACCGTCATGATAATTCAGAAGCATATACCGTGGGCTGCCTGTAAAGCTGTCGTGCAGTATGAACTGCACACCAACATTCTTGCCAGTTGAGTTACCTTCACCCATGACATCAGATATGCCTTGATAAGTCTCGGATCTAAGATTATCTTGCTTACGAAAATGGTACTCTAGACGATCGGCCTCTACACAAGAGTAAGCATTAACAACAATTTGTTGGCTCAGGCGACCACAACTTGTGTAAGGGTTCACCTCGCCTTCACGTTAGTGAGTATAGTACTTATAGTACTCCAACATGGTAACTTGCCCATGAGAAGCGTCTGCATCCTTGGATTATAGTCCACATCATCATCGAAATCTTCACCGTCCATACACCCTTCGGACTGCACATCTGCATAAGCTGTAGCCGAAGAACCACCAACATCAACATATCTAATACCACAGTGGTAACTCTTGTCACCGTACAGGAAAAGTATAGGATATTGTAAAGCCATAAGGTTGCAACTGAGTGAAGATATGTGCTTCAGCGAACCAGATCGTGTCTCGGCAATCACGTCAAACCTTCTACATTCAGGAGTGAGATCGCCAACAATAAGTGCAGCCACTTCAGAAGCAGTAGGGCCGGAAAAACGTGTACCATGGGCACCGCCATCGCTGCCCAAGAAACGAATCGACATAGCAGAAACACCAGGAGTACACAAACTCCGTCGTGCAATTCTAAATTTGTGCACCAAACGGTGGTGCACATTAAGCATGTTTATCAATGAAGAAACAATCTCAGGATCGGGCTCAAGCGAAGCAGTTTCTTCTCTGTCAAACACATTCAACCTACAGTCCAACTCGCCAGCAGAATCGACCATGTACAATTGCGCGAACTTGGGAGGTGCACCCTCAGCCGGCAGCAACGAACCAATACGATGGTAGACCATCCCATTCATCTTGAAAACATATGGAGCACCTCCAACATTAATACTATGATCAACTTGTGCACCCAATGATGTAAAACAGAACATGGAATTATACTGCTGTATTAATCGCATGAACCGAGAGGAAACCACGTCACCATCAAAACGCATCAGCCTATCCAAAGGAGAAGGCCAGTCACCAAATTTTGGCAACGAAATCTTGCCCGTCCGACAACAACCCGTGTAAACAAGACAGCGAGTAGTCGCGTCAGCATGGTGAATAGATCCTTCGCGGAACCAAAAGAAGGCCCCACATTTCCGGCAACACAAATCCGGTCCACCATAATATGAATGCCCCCTTAAAAGTAGCTGCACGAAAGAACACCGAGTCGGCAACAGAGGTCGAAAACATCACGGACGCATAAACCGTAAATGATATATACTCACCCTTAAGCAGCTGGATATAATCCTTAGGAAACGGAGGCTGCATCCCACGTACTGGAAATAGAGGGAAAAAATGAGACCACATGCAGCAGCGTCCGGAGAAGGGTGAGCACAGCGGTCGGAAAAAAAAACCCTCTTTTCCAGCCGGACTAGTATGATCGCACCAACGTCCGCTTACGGCGAGCACGCAAAACACGAAAGTGCTCCATAACAGGGGTAGGCATAACTCAAATGGCAACCACGTGCAGAAGTTAGAACTAATCCCAGAAGAAGAACACAGAAACCAAGAAAAGCATATACATATTTAGAAAGTCGAAGTTACCAAGAGGAGTAGGCCGACCGAAGGCACTAGCAGCACATAAGGGCACCACTCTTGGACGGCAACGAAGAGACGTAGCACCAACCAAAGACTCATAAAGATGGACAGCAGCAGGAAAACCAGAAGGAGAGACACGCGGTCTGTCAACCACTTGGACAGACAAAGTATCTGCAAGCAAACATTAGATAGAGTGCATTAGAATCATACCAGTAAACATAACACTGAACGGCTAGACGAAACAATACCACAGGCATAAAATAAGTAGTCTATTCAAAGAAATAAGAACAAACCAGTTCGCTCACTGGCAGGCCAAACAGCCGGAGCAGACCCGACAACCGTTGAAGAAGATCCCACACTAATAGGAATACCTGCAAAAGAAGAAACAACGAATGAGTACCCACAACAATCAACCCAACAAGGAGGAACGCAACAGAGCAACCGGAGGCACACACAAGCACTCCCATGCACACAGCAAGAATTGAACGCACTAACCAATGGTGAAATCTACAGGCCGCTTCCCTAGTAAAATCTCCCGACGGCGACTATCAACAGGCACATTAACATCCTGACGCGAGTCCAATCGGTGAATACCTACAACATGAAGCAACCAATCAAGAAGACGACAACCCAAACAAAGGAGCACAAGATCAGTAGAAAGAGAAGTACAACCACAGGAAGGCAAAGGAGGTCACCATTCCAGGAAGAACGAAACGGCCGGCGAGGACCGGACCGAAGACGACATGCTGAATCAACTACAGCCGGGCGGCCACACGCAGCAGCATCAGCCGTCGTCGAGGAAAAATCCGAAGAAACATGGCCACCAACGCGGCGCACACGGGCAATGACGGCAGCCCGAATCCCAGGAGGGCGGCCCCAACGGCGTCGGCCAGACCGAGCAGCAGCGGGGCGAACCATCCCCGGAGAAATCACACTGCTGATTAGAGAAGGAAGAGCACAAGCAGAAGCACACGGAATGAGCGAGGGACGCAGGAAGGGACCAGTATTTATAAGAAGCAGCGGAAGGAAAGAAACCAAATTGGAAACGGCCAGGCAAGATGGCGAGAAAGGCCCAGAAAATCGTACCAAAGCGGCAACCGCCATCGAGAGAAATCGAGGGAATAGAAGCGACAGCCGACCCAGATTAGCGTACGTGGCAAGGAAACAAAAAGGATAAGCAACGGCCCATGCAAAACTGTCCAAAACAGGAGGTAACCAACTCGGTCTCCATAAAGGCGGGACATGCAAGCTATCGCAAACAGGAAGCGGGCCACAACATGCAACCAAACAGGGCGCATTTTTTTACGATTTCCAACGGCGATCGCTGCACGCACCCAAGAACGCACACCGCTATATCCCCCAGTATTACACGCGTCAGCCATCAATTGGTCACTTTTTATGATAGTAAAAATGCAAAAAAACAGGATAAACTAAACCTGGTCAGGTTTAGTATATGTAGAATATATATATATACTAGTAAATATACACGTGCAATGCACGTCTATTTGGACTAATAAGTGTGCACGTGCAACACGCGTCTATTGGGATTAACACATTATACTATATTTAATACAAGACAATTTATTCATAAATTTGAAATTTCCCTATAAAGTACACAATCTCTTATTCCCAACTCATACAAATAATTTGAAATATCGTTTCTCCTTAATCAACATGTCCCCTGTATTAAAAGACCATCCACTTTTTCCAATGTATAAAACTCAAAATTATTTACAAGATTCATCATGATTCTCCATATGCACATATTTATGCAAGTATAATCACACATGAAAATGTCACTTAGGCCTTGTACAATGGAAGGTGCTTAGGAGAGGTGCTTAAAGAAATAAATCAGACTTTCCTTAAGCACCGGTGCTTATTTGTACAGGATAGACGCTTAACTAAGCGTCTCTCCTGTAAAAATAGGCACCGGTGCTTAAGAAAAACTCGGTTTATTTTTTTAAGCACCCCTCTAAACACCTCCCATTGTACAAGGCCTTAGGACAAGCTAAGGAACCGTTTCAGTGCCAACAAACTCCAGTCAAGAATTACTATTACAATTGAGTGTCAACCACACAATAGCGGGAAGAGACCTCTATGGTTTGTTAAAAAGAGGAAGCCATTGTCACATAGAGAAGTGTAGAGATGTCTTGACTACATAGAATCAGCTGTGAAACAAGACAAAAAAATGCTAGTTGGACCATCCGATTCTACTATTACACTACAAGTGTTGTAATGTCTGGAAGCAAGAAAAATGACTTACTTTATTATGAAAATAGAACATGTAAGCCAAATAAAAATTACATTGATAAATTGCGTAATTATACTTGTTAATCACAGGACAAAAGCATTAATATGACAACTTGGAACAATTACTTGAGTACTACACATTTCTTTAAGGGCTCAACATTCTAAAATTTTGACAATATAACAAATATCCTCTCAGTTTGTAGTAATAATCTCTACTCCTAATGGAGCAGTTGGTAGTCTCGCTTCCAGGTTTTTTTTCGTCCCACCACTTTCGTCCGGTTTTTTTTCGTAGGTTAATCGTCGTAGATTTTTTTCGATGATGGTTTCTTATTCACCGGTTTATTTACCCCTCAGCTCTTTCCTTGCAAATCAGGACTTTCCAAACGTGCACGCAATCACGGATCTAAATTTACTAACTTATCCAAATCAACCGATACCTTTCATTATTGCAAATTTCTTTAGAAAACAAATAATAGATTTTAAGGAAACAAATAAAATATTTTAAAGACACATCATACTTTACTAATAATCACTAAAAATCAAATCTAAATTAATTAACCTTACCTTAAATCACTCAATCACTTTAATTAGAAAATATTTTCTTTCCTAACTGCACCTCGCTTAGTGTGCACATAACAATCCGAAGTAATTAGAGTCACATGATTGAATCCATTTATTTAGAGCAACATGATTGCGTTCCGGGATGGAGGCCATGATTTCGTCGAGGTCGTTGCTGCCTCCTACACTCAGGGTGTGTCGCCGAGATCGAGGCGAGCATGAGGAGCTGTGGCCACCGCCATGGTCACCTCATCGCAGGGGATGGAGCACGCCGTCGGCCTACAGCTTGTGGAGATCAGCACTTTCCAAACGTGTACGCAATCACGGATTTAAATTTACTAACTTATCCAAATCAACCGATATCTTCCATTATTGCAAATTTCTTTAGGAAACAAATAATATATTTTAAGGAAACAAATAAAAGATTTTAAAGACGCATCGTACTTTACTAACAATCACTAAAAATCAAATCTAAATTAATTAACCTTACCTTAAATCACTCAATCACTTTAATTAGAGAACATTTTCTTTCCTAACTGCACCCCGCTTATTGTGCACATAACAATCCGAAGTAATTAGAGTCACATGATTGAATCCATTTATTTAGAGCGACATGATTGTGTTCCGGGATGGAGGCCATGATTTCGTCGAGGTCGTTGCTGCCTCCTACACTCAGGGTGTGTCGCCAAGATCGAGGCGAGCATGAGGAACTGTGGCCACCGCCATGGTCACCCCATCGCAGGGGATGGAGCACGCCGTCGGCCTACAGCTTGTCGAGATCACTGTTGCTCTTCAGGTCGCGTGGTGACCGGATCTTGCCGATGTGTCCCTCCCCGACGACCTCCTCTTCGCCCGATTGGCCGGCATGGATCTCGCCACTACTGCCCTCAACTTCTCTGCCTCGAGCTCGACGGTCAGCCACCATGGATCCCCCAGCTGGAGGGTCACGTGAACCAGCCGTCCTCCCATGCTGCAGCGGCGAGAAGGTGACATGGCTCTCCGTACACGAAGAGTGGAGTGTGGAGTTCGGTCAAGTACTTATATACTTGGCCTCTACTGCTGATCCATGTACATGGAGAAGAACAGACAACCGCTCATTCATGCTTCGTTCCACTCCTTTGCGCTACATTACTGGAGGTGACATTTTCCTATCTCTCTATGTTGTAACAAGCCTGTTGCCTGCATAGTTAATGGATTTTTTATTTAAATTTATCGCTGCTTAGTGCTTTGTTGCAATTGTTCACGCAAGATTCTTATATATAATCTGAGCGTATGTAGGCATACTTAGCTTTGCTATTCCATTTTTTGGCGCATAGAAATAAGAGTATTGTCCAGGTTAGGTATTCAATTGAGTATGGTATTTGGATTGCTATCAGAATGTCTTTTCTATGCATGTGATTTCTCACATCTGGTTATAATATTTGTGAAGGCATGCATTGCACGTGCACTTGGAAGCGGGCCCGTGGCCCGCGCTGGACGGCGCCGACGCCGACCCGAGCCACCTCGTCCGCGTATTCTTGGAGCTCTGGCTGGTCGATTTACATGAAATTAATTCCCTTAGTTCTGGTGGCAAATATAATACACATAATCCATATTGTTATGCACTAGCGTGTATGTGTGAAATAGATGGATTATGGTCCCGTATCCAATAAGATGGATATGTGTGTGTGTTAGAGAGAGAGGAGAGGGGGATAGAGAGTGAGGAAGACGGAGGGAGAGTGTGTGTCTGTGTGTGTGAGGATTTGATGGTAAAAAAGGTCGCCAATGTCGTAATATTGAACTCTTAAAGTTAATGTGGCCCCGTTGCAACGCACGGGCGTTTTTCTAGTGATACGTAGGCTACCACTTGTAAGAATAACAGTGGCAAAAAGGGGCCAACAAATGCCGGTTTAGAAAGAAAAAACTGCAGATATGCTTCCTATTTTAGCAACTCTAGTGGATAAAACATACCTTACCTCCCAAGTCAGGAAAATAGTTAAATGAAAAAATGTACTTCTTATAAGTAGTAGAGATGAAGTCATAAGGATCATGATTCAAGATATTCGGAGAAACATGGTTGGTCTCTCTGTATGATGCGAAGTCGTTGCAGTCAGTAGAAGAGTGACCTGCCCTCCAGGCAGAAGACGAAGGCGGCGACGGCACGTGTGTGTGTTCGAAGGAAGCCGCAGCTCCTCTTCGCATGTCTCCCATTGTGGCTCGCGTGGGTGGTGGGCTGGTGACGACAGGCGACTCGCGATCGCGATTCCCTGATAGGAGACGATAGGATGCGCTCGCGATTAGTTTCCTAATAATTAGATGTGTTCGTGATTAGTTATCTAATAGGATGCGTCCGTGATTATTTTCCTAATAATTAGATGTGTTCGTGATTAATTTCCTAATAGGATGCGCTCGTGATTATTTTCCTAATAATAGGATGCACCCGTGATTAGTTTCCTAATAATAGGATGCGTTTGTGATTAGTTTCCTAATAATTAGATGTGTCTGTGATTAGTTTCTTAATAGGATGTGTCCGTGATTATAGTTTCCTAATTGACCAGGCGTGGACTTCATATTTTCCTCCACGGTGGAGTAAGGTCAGTCAATGTAAATTGCTAAGTGCACACAGAGAACAAATTAGGTTAAGGCTAGCCGTTAGATTGACTTTAGTGGGACTAATTATGCGGTGGTAATGTTTCCATGTACGTTTTGTGGGGTGTATTTAAAGAAGATCATGTTTGCTCCTTTATAAGTAGTATAGATATATATATATATATTATGATAACACCTTTTTAAAACCTTATTCTGCACATCAACCGCCTTATTCTCGTAACACTCCTCCGTCCCCCCGACCGAAACCACATCCACCACCCACCGTCCCACCCCCCACCCCCGGAGCGCACCCACCCCCGCACTACCCACCTTCTTCCCCGCACGGCCCACGACCCAACCTCCCTCTCCACCTTCTGTCGCCGACACAGCTCACCACCCTCGCCCCAATCCCCTCCCGTGCTGCCGC
>NC_057807.1:96479123-96481977 GCF_018294505.1 Triticum aestivum | reverse complement strand
CGCCCCCTCCCCTGGCCACCAGCACTTCCTTCGCGCAAAAAGGGCCGCCGAGCACCACATCCGGTCGTGGCTTCGCGACGAGAACCCACCGGATCCGGCCTCCCAGATGGCTGCGGACTACAGCGACCACCGGATCCAGCCCCACCCCCCCTCCCGCGTGCTACAGGTTGCTCCTCCGTCGTTCACCTACAACGACCACAAACGGGGAGGTACCCCCTACTGCATCGATCTAGTCCCGACGAGGAGCTTCCCCCTCTCGTTCTTCTCCGGCAGGGCGTCGGGTTGGGTCCTCCTCATGGCCTTTCCCGGATCCGGTGGGCTTGGGATGTCCTCGCGTGTCCGGCTGACGAGTTCCCGCCGGTGAGCGAGCGCTCCGAACCTTCTTGGTTTGCTTCATCGAGTGCCCCGGCGGCGCCATGAAGTCCACTCCGTGATTGTAAGCAGCACACCAGCACCCGCCCGAGCAGTCCAGTGTATGGGTGCAAAGCAGCCGTGCGCACAATACGAGCAATTCGCGCTGTGTGGATGTGATGTTCACCCCTGCCGATGCCCTGGAAGAACAGTACCTACTCGTGTGCAGTTGAGAAGAGCTTCTTTTGCTATACTTTTTTTGTTGACTTTGGGTTGTGCACTTCTCCTCAGCCCCACGCCGTAATGCAGTCCCGCATTTGACATGGATTAATGCACTACAACACCCCAGAGCGGCAGCTGAAGGTCGACGGTGGCAACGACGCCTCGTGCAGTTCAAAAAAATTTATTTTACATTTTTTGTTTGCCTTGAGATGCAGCTCGCCATGGCCTCGAACGCGGTCTGGTGTCACAACTGTTTCAGTACGCCAGCGGCACCCCTTGTGTGCGTTCACAACCGTTCCTTTTAAAAAGAAGTTAATTTTTTTATTTGAAAAGAATGCAGAGAGGAAATGAGAGTAGAACATCGATGTGGATGAATGCTTGTGTGCAATGTGTAGCGTGCAAACAAAAAATGCATTCCACTTGCCTCGTCCCGCAGTGCATATTGCATTATAGTCCGAAATATATATATATATATATATATATATATATATAGAAAAAAGAAAGAGCTAAATGCAGTGCACTCCGGTCTTATAAAAAGGTCCACTCTAAAGGTCTTTGAAGTACACTTCATTTGGAAAAAATATAGGGAAATAAAAAAAGTAATGTGGTTCACCTTTGGTAGTGTTGCTGTTTAGTTACGTCCAATGTGAAATACGAGAAAAACGTGAGGAAAATGACAAAAGAGTAATGCGGTTCACTTCTCGATAATGTTGCGGTTCACTTATCCTCGATGTGAAGCGCACTTCACTTTCTCATCTGAGAAAAATTAAGTCTGACAAAAGAAATGATGCAGTGCACTTTCCTGTCTGCTGCAGTGCGGTTTTTAGTCTGAAGTAGTGCGTTTTCTGTTGGATGAAGTTCACTCGTCGATTTGGGCGTAGCAAAAAACAGAGTGTCCGCATTTCATTAATTTCAAAACTGCTCTCAATTAGATAGAGTATTCTACATGAAAAGTTGTGCC
The DNA here is from genome assembly GCF_018294505.1 of Triticum aestivum. Classification (NCBI taxonomy): domain Eukaryota; kingdom Viridiplantae; phylum Streptophyta; class Magnoliopsida; order Poales; family Poaceae; genus Triticum; species Triticum aestivum. Next base: position 96,480,443 of record NC_057807.1, on the reverse strand, counting down.
TCGTCGATATCTTTCCGATGGTGTATCACTTGAATCATTCCGACGAGCCGTTTGAATTTTTTTTCACAAAAAATGTCCGCTGCCTCTCGTCGTCAGCCGCACGATTTTCAAAATTAACTAAAAACCGTAAGGATTCTCAAAAACATTTCAACATATGAAAGTTTCACCTCGTCCTTAGCTTTTCAACAGTGTATTACACGCCTCGTTTCGACAAATGGTTCAAAAACTGGAGCTAAAACAGAACAAAAAATGCAAAAAAATCGAATTCCGCGATTTAGTAAATTTGAAACTGCTTTTAAACCGTAACGAATTAGAGAAAATAATATATATGAAAAAGATGTGCCTCGATGATATCTTTCCAACGGTGTATCATTTTCTTCATTCTGACAAGCAGTTTAGAAGAAATCGCGAAAAAACGCTCGCTGCCGCTCATGATGGGCCGCACCATTTTCGAAACTGCTCTTAAATCGTAAGGAATCTCGAAAAGTGTTCAACATGGCGAAGTTGCACCTAATCCATAGCTTTTCAACGGTATATTACACGCCTCATTCCGATAAACGATTAAAAAACTAGAGCGAAAACAGTACCGAAAAACAACGCGTGCAGTTTTTTCCGACAATAAGTTCACCCGTGTGAGTACTGCAGCACACTTGGTTTAAAGAATGACGTGCACTTGCGTTGAGCATGCAGTGCGGAGTATCTATGAACCCACTTTGGATCCTCATATTCTTTAGCTTAACAAATACTCCCTCCGTCCCAGAATGTACCAAAAAACGCCTTACATTATGGGAGAGAGGGAGTAGCTTTATCGCTCCTCCGCCCAATGGCCCATGGCCCATCAGATCTGACCTTTGTCTTTCGCTCTCTCGTTTAGTTTCGCTAAAATTGAAGTACACCTTGTTTTTCTGCGGGGTGTGCCTGCTATGAAAATGAAAAAAATCAGCATTGAACAGTAATAACATCACTATTCATTACTGAATTTGCTTTTCTCATAGCTCGCATCTTGTAATGTGTTTCAACTTGAAATTTTGCATGACAATAAAACATAACCCTCTTAACACCCCGTAATTTTTTTAGATTTTTTTGAAACTTTCAAATTTGGTTTCCATGAAGTTTTCTTTGAATATTTGTTTTCATGTGATATCCCCCCTTACTTATTCACCATTTAACAAAATGGTGAAATAAAATATCCAAATTAACTAACTAATGTAATATGATGTCGATGCAATGCTATTGAGATACATATGATGCACAAAAAATATAACAGGAAAATATATCTAGGTATTATCACCGGAATGTTACACTAGAGCCATGGGCAGC
>NC_057807.1:96459727-96478692 GCF_018294505.1 Triticum aestivum | reverse complement strand
AGAGAGAGTAGCGTAGTTGCCCCGATCTCGTCCTGGTGGATGAAAGGGCGGCTAGAGGGAAGATATCAATGCATCATTGCCGGACGCGGGCGGAGGGTCTCGAGAGCCATCTTGACCTTTTTACTCACATGCGTATTAACCCGAACCTTTAATTCATGTCAATTTTTTCTCACCTTTCAGTTAGAGTGCATTTTTGGAACCCAGAAATATTTGACCTCATTTAAACTTAGCGACAACCATGTTTTTATGTTTCAAAAAATTGTGAGAAAAAAATTCACACATGTGTTTATGGCAAAGAAACTTATGTTGGCAAGTTTTAGAAACAAAAATGATATCTACGACCTATGATGTACAAGTTACTGTTCTAAACACTACAATAAAAGTCAGGTAGCCAGTGATGTGTAAGTCCATTATATTCTTTTTCTCACCTGTTGTAAATGATCAATTATTGTACGGAAACATACAAAGGTAACTTTCTACTCCAATAGTGAGATGTGTTTCTTTTGAAATAAATAAGAATAAGAAGAGATCATATGTACCCCTGTTCATACTAGGTTTGCCCCTTTTCATTTTCTCGTCCACATCACTGTAGATTGTTGTCATCCATACATATACATGTCGATGCGGAAACATAGATACTAGGGACAAGAACACGATGAAAGAGACACCTTGAATTGCATTCTAGTGAATTTTTTGCCTCTGATATAGTTTTTTTTTAGAAAACTTACGATCTATTCATCAACTGTCAAGGTAGTACAAAAACACTAGAAGTAAAAATTACATCTAGGTCTATAAACCACCTAGCGACGACTACAAGCACTGGAGCGAGCCGAAGGCACGCCGCCCTCATCGCCCCTCTCTCGTCGAAGCCAAGCAAACATTGTTAGTAGACAGTCGGGAAGTTGTCGTGCTAAGACCTCATAGGAACAGCGCACTAGAATAGCAACCACCGCCGATGAAGAGAAGTATAGATCAAAACGATCCAACCTGCAAACACATCGACGTAGATGAATGAAGGCCGGATCCAGAAGGATCCACCGAAGACAAACGCCGAACGGATCCCACGATATCCACTGGAGACACACCTCCACACACTCTCCGACGACGCTTGAAGCATCACCGGGACGGGGGCTAGGCGGAGGGAACCTTATTTCATTTTCAGGAATTCAAGAAGCCGCCGCCGCCTCATCTTCTTGATCATGGTACAAACCCTAACAAAACTCAGAAAACCACCTAAAAATAGAGCTCTCCCGCCGACAAGGGCCGGCATCCACCGCGCCTCCATGGTCCAAGGACCATAGGAGACAAGGCGGACCAGCGACGTGGCTAGGTGGGATGGAAATTTGTAATTCTCAGTGAAAAGCCACAGTTTTTTTGAAAAGAGGGTTTGCCCCGGCTTCTGCATCAGAACGATGCATACGGCCATATTATTGATAATCAAAATGTCCAACATAAGTCTTGAGGTCTCAAAAAAAGAAAAGAAGGCTCACAAAGAGCATGAATGCAAAAACAGGATAGCCACAACCGGCAGGCAAAACATAAGATAGAAAACTAAACACCTATCCTATTACATGACCGCCATCCAAACCGGCTGAAGATAGCCCGTGCTACCGTCTCCCATTGGATAGATCCAGTAACAAAATGCTCTCTGCCCTCCGTCGGAGTGAGTAGCGACCACATACGGATGAGTGTAGTGGCCCAAAAAATAACCTGCAAGAAATGAATATTTGTTGTTCTGTTAAAAACCAACTCATTTCTGCAGTTCCAAACTGCCCATACTAAAGCACATACTCCTACACTGATATGTCTCACTGTTTCTGCATCAATCCCATCTAGCCACATCCCAAATAACTTGATAGAATTCGGAGGAGTAATATTAAAAGCTATGTGGACTGACCTTCATAATTTTTTTGCCAATGGGCAGTCAAGAAATAGGTGTTTGATTGATTCATCACTATCACAGAAACTACATCTTTTAGATCCAGTCGAGTTGCGTTTTGCCAAATTGTCCTTAGTTAGAATGACTTGTTTGTGGACAAACCACATAAACACTTTGATTTTTAAAGGCACTTTGACTTTTCAAACATGTTTTGAATAAGGAATAGTTATAGTGTTGATAATATCCAAATACATGGATTTAACCGAAAACTCACCATTCTTAGTTAGTTTCTAGCACAACTGATCGGGCTGTTGAGAAAGGTGGACGTCCATCAATGTTCTCACAATATGGAGCCAAGCTTCCCAACGGTTTCCCGCTAGCGTCCTCCTGAATTGAATATTAAGAGGATTGGACTGTAATACTATTGCAACGTAAGCGTCTCTTCGCTGAACAATATTATAGAGAGAAGGATAGAGCGATAAGCCATATATGTAGTAAGCAATAAAGAAGTTATGAGAAAAGTGGATATGGACATGAAAAAATGTTCGTTTGTGATATATGTTTACTATAATATTTACTCCATCCGGAACCACAAGGTCATCATGGAACATGACAGCCAAACACAGGAAACCAACAGAAGGCCTGATCTCGTCACAAACAACAACACAATTGGATAATTTCCACTGACCCAAAATTTTGTCGACATCATCCATCACGCTTGATTATATGTCTTCAACTTGAATATAATCTGGCGAGATCTAGACTGACCTCATAGATTAGCACTCTTTCTTGCGCACTTTGTCCTCACTCGCGTGCACCTAAGACCAACTTCTTAGTTGGTCACCCATCCTGAAATTGCTCCAAGCTGAGCACGCTTAACTTTGGAGTTCTTTTCCGAATGGGCTCGTGGAAAAGAAGAAATTCATTATTGATATGAGTAGCCTATCATCCCTATTAAGATAGGGCTATCACGTTCACCTTGTACAAGAACCAACCTACCAATCATGCAGAGCTTACACCGAGCATTAGAGCATTGCCAAATAGTCAATCAAAGAGTGGAGCACAAGGCAACCTCAATTTTTCTGATGAGGTTTTCATGATAAAGTTGTGAGCATCGCACTAACATAGCCCATTGCATCAACTAGGGAGCGATGTATGGTTAAAGCACCCTCGTCGAGTCATCGTTGCTGCGGTGATAGTGCCACACACATCCTCGATTTCTGTCACAATGAGAAACAAGCATAGGCGCACCCAACTGACGCACCAGGCCATCAACATCAGAATGACAAGGAGCGACATAGCTTCACTTACCATCATTATTGTCGTTACACGAGTTGCGTCGCTACCACACAGAGAAGCAACCAGCCACTGGTCCTGCGAGCCCATGTCCGCTCAAAAGGCGAGGCCTCTAAGGAGGAGAACAACGCAAACTACGGTCATCACCTGATAAAAGGTAGATATGAGGTTTCCATTGGGCAAGAACTTGGAGGGAGGAGAGGAGCACAACACGAAGGCAACGCCTTCTGCCTTCATGAAGGTGATGACATTCATGGACATCATTATTGCTAGATCCGACCAACGGTAGGAAACAAAGCTTTCTCTCAACATAAATTGTCACTCCCCTGCCTGAAGCCGATTTACCACCAAGTCTAGAAACAACCACAACCACACACTCCTGAGGATGACACCATGCTAGGCATGCAGGCCTGCACGAGGTCCAATGACCAGATCTCAATCGCCCAGTGCTTCCTTTCAACTAGGAAGTTTCTGAGCTCCTAGGTGCAAGGGTTTATAGAAAACAATAGTTTTCCTCAAGTGACCTCAAGGTTTATCAAACCAACAGGAGCTACACGATTTACAATCAATGATTAGTACCTACACACACAAAATAGAACTTCCTTGTGCCCCCAACAAGACTAGTGAAGTTGTGGATCTCACTAGCTATGCAAGCTACAAAAGGAATTAAACACAATAGTGGAAATGTTGGTGGAAATTAATGGAAAAGTAAATGCAAGGGATTAAAAGAGATTGAAATCTTTATCAAAAAAGATGGACCGTGTTCTGTTGGGGATATTACCACTAGGCGTAAACCGGCCTACTTGGGCCGGGTTGATTTCATTAGTGGTATAAAGCGGATGAAGGCCCAAGGCCTATGGTCGGTTTAGAATCTGTAGCCGTAAACCGACATAATGTATAACTTGTATTGTAAGTTAGGAATAGAGAGATACCAACCGGGATACGAGTATGAACCGGTTGGGACTCTATGGACCGACGGGCGTCACCCGTGTATATAAGGGGACGACCCGGCGGCGGTTCAGGAGAGACAACCACAACTCGAGCCTAGGCGAAACTTGTTTGCTCCCTAGCCATCGAGATCATATCAATTCCATCACAACTAGACATAGGCTTTTACCTTCATTGAAGGGGCCGAACTAGTATAAAACCCCCGTGTCTTTGTGTCCGCTTTAACCCCTTCAAGTAAGCTCGTAGCGATGGCTCCACGACTAAGTCCTTCCGCTAGGACATCTGCCGTGACAAATCCACGACAGTTGGCGCCCACCGTGGGGCTATCGCACGATGGTTTGACGATCTTGGAGGGCAAGCTCAAAGGACTCGAAGGCTATGCTGTGGGCCAGATGACCAAGAGTCGTCGTGGCAAGATCTACATCGACGATGCAGGATGGGGTCCTGAGGCCGATTTGATTGAGTACGGGTATCGGGTCCCCTTCGGAGGCATACACGTTTTCATTGGCAAGATCGGTGAGCCTGGGCCTGAGCCGGACATCTGCACCGACCTCATCGAGACGGCTCAGTGTGCGAGATCTACCTGGGCTAAACCGGCCGTGAAGCGTGTCTTCGTTGGAGTCGTGCACGAAGGAGAGCGTGAGGACAAATCAGAACATGGGGGCGAGACCGTCGCCTATTCCGATGATGAGTCCTCGACCGGAGAGACCGAATCGCTGTACCAATTGCAAGACGACCAGATTGGGGGCTGTTCCGATGGCGACAGTATTCCGGACCCCCCGGGCCAAGTCAACCGGGTTGGAATATTCATGGCCGGCACACAGGCGGCGAATCACTCCTCGACCGCCGCAGCAATGCTCTGCGGATCAGCAGCGGCAGCAGCGGCAGCAGCAGCAGGGTCAGGAGGCCTTGTGCGCCCGCCGGTTCAAGTTCTATCTGATCTGTTTGATGCACTGGCCGCGCTTATGGCAGAGGATAATCCGGCGGATCAGGAGGCCCATAATGCAGAAGTCGCGAAGGTAAGAGAGCAGATCGTGCAGGCCAAAGCAGATCTGGCAGCAGAAAAAGACAGGATGGCTGCAGAGCGGGCCGCTTTGGACACCCAGGCCTATAAACTCATGCTTGACCAGAACGCATCACAGGAGGTTTTGAAGCGGAAGCACAGATCACGCCTGCCGGTAGGGTTTGACCCCCGAAATCTCTTTCATACTCCAGGAGCTGGACCCAGTAATCCGCCGCAGTACCCAGAGACAAACCGGATTGAGGCACCAGGACCAGGGGGGGCGGTCCAACCTCGCCTGATGGAACCTCCTCAGCAGAACATTGTTAGTTTTCCGCCAGGCCAGATGCCCCCAGGTCACTATTCTAATCCTATGGACAACCTTGTTGCAGCTGCCGCGCGATTAGAGGCTATCCCAGTTGAAGGGGATTCTCCGCAAGCGATAGAGACACACCGGGTTAAGGAGCTTCTCCGGACCGCGCTGATTCAGCAGGAAGCATACTCGTACAGCCGTGATCGGATTCACTCTACGCCCCGTCCAAGCCGGAGCTATAGCAGGCGCATGGATGAACCGGCAATATCGAGCAATGCGCGAGGCCGTGAGGCAGCACATGGCAATAGCCCGGCAGGCGGTGTTCACGAGGCTCAGGATGTGGTGGACCGGGCCCGGGCACGGAGGGAAGCTGAGTTAGCAGCGCAGGATGATGCAGATCAACTTACACCGATTCGCCCTACCGCTTTTGCCGGACCAGGAGTCGCATCCGCTTTGGGAGTGCCTTGTTTAATCCCCGCTCTACGCAATGTGCGCCTGCCCAAAGATTTCAAGGGTCCACGCAAGGTGCCGAATTATACTGCTGATTTACCCCCTGAAGCATGGGTAGAGAGTTATGAGATGGCCATGGAAATGCTGGACGTGGATGAGGCCGCATGTGCAAAATACTTCACCATGATGCTTGAGGGCACGGCTCGTACTTGGTTAAAGAGCCTACCACCCAATTCTATCAGCTCATGGGCCCAGTTGCGGGCCCGGTTTATACAGAATTTCAAGGATACCTGTAAGCAGCCCAAGTCCATAGTAGACTTGGCGGCTTGTGTCCAGGAGGAAGGAGAATCGACGACCCGTTGGGTGCGCCGTGTTTCGGAAATTTTGAACTCGTCTGACAGGATTAATGCTGACTCTGCGATCTTAACTCTGGAAGGCAACTGCCGGTTTGAGCCTCTAAAATTGAAGTTGGGACGCATGAAGCGGTTCTGTAATGACATGGGAACTCTCATGGCCGCTTTAGTGAAGTATGCCGATTCGGACGGTACCAAGGATCCCGAGCCTGATGATGATGAAGCAGGGAAGGGAAAGAAGAATAACAACTCCAAACAGCAACAGTACAAACTAGCGGGTCATGGAAACGGAGGCAAGCGCAAAGCGGATGGTAGCATGGACTTTGTGGCCAACACTAATGCACAGGACAGGGGGCAACGGCGCAGAGGTAAGGTAGCAAATCGTAATGGGGGACCCAATCCTAACGCAAGCCGTTTGAACTATTTGTTGAATCAGCCTTGTCCGAAGCACGGGACAAAGGAGGCGCCGGCTAACCATCTTTGGAAAGATTGTTATATCATGCAGGAGTTTAAAAACTCTAATGCTTTCCGGTATGATCACGGATCAGGTGGCGGTTTAGGATCCGGTTTCCACGGGCCGGGTCACGATGGAACTTCCGGTTCAGATCGCAATCAGGGCGGTCACAATCACCAGAATAGTCAGAACAGCCAGCAGCAGCAGCAGCAGTCGGGTTATCAGAGCCAGCCAAAACAGTTGAACAATGGGCAGTATCATGTTTTCACAACTAGTTTGGATAAACGCGACCGAAAACTCCACAGACGAGCGGTGAATTCTGTTGAACCGGCATTACCACGTTACTTGCGCTGGTCGGAGCAGCCTATCGTGTGGAGCAGAGAGGATCACCCGCCCCGGGTTGATAATCCGGGTCAGCTAGCATTAGTGGTAGACCCTCAGGTGGGGGGTTATAAATTCACCAAGGTACTCATGGATGGAGGAAGCAATATTAACATATTGTACTATGAGACATTCCGCTGCATGGGGTTAACAGACAAGGATCTCAGACCGTCGAATACGGTGTTCCATGGTGTGGTGCCTCGCAAATCGGCATATCCTGTTGGTAAGATAGCCCTGGATGTGGCTTTTGGGGACGAGCGCGACTCCCGGTCGGAAAAACTAACATTTGAGGTGGTGAAGATCCGGAGCCCGTATCACGCCTTGTTTGGCCGGCCGGCTTACGCCAAGTTCATGGCGCGGCCTTGTTATATCTACTTGCAGCTCAAGATGCCGGGTTACAAGGGGACCATAACGGTTCATGGGAGCCGTAGGGTCGCTTTGGAATGTGAGGAAGGTGATGCGGCTTATGCAGAGTCAGTCTCTGCCACGGAGGAGTTAAAGTATTATAAGGACAGTGTTGATCCGGCGGATATGACCCCTTTAAAGAAGCCAACTACAGAGCATGATTCAGATCTGAAGTTCAAATCGGCAGCTGAGACCAAGCTTGTTGACTTCGTACCTGACGATTCATCCAAGCAGTTCACTATCAGTGCCAACCTGGATCCCAAATAGGAAAGCGCGCTCATCGAGTTCATCCGTGAGAATCGGGACATTTTTGCATGGAAGCCGTCTGACATGCCAGGTGTATCGAGGGAACTCGCTGAGCACACTCTTAATGTGGATCCTAAGTATAAACCGGTGAAACAGTTTCTCCGCCGGTTTAACGAAGAAAGACGCAAAGCCATTGGAGAGGAAGTGGCCAGACTTTTAGCAGCTGGTTTTATTATTGAGGTGTTCCATCCAGAGTGGCTTGCTAATCCGGTGCTGGTTCTTAAGAAGAACGGCACTTGGCGTATGTGTGTGGATTACACAGATCTTAACAAAGCCTGTCCGGCAGATCCTTTTGCTCTCCCCCGTATTGACCAGATCATTGATGCCACGGCGAGTTGTGAGCGTTTGAGTTTTTTGGATGCATACTCTGGATATCATCAGATCAAAATGGCGGTTAAGGACCAGGAGAAAACAACATTCATTACTCCCTTTGGAGCCTTCTGCTATGTATCTATGCCCTTCAGACTTAAGAGTGCCCAAGCCACCTATCAACGGTGTGTACAGAACTGCCTGCATAAACAGATCGGCCGCAATGTGCACGCTTATGTGGATGATATTGTAGTAAAATCAAGGCAGAAGGGGACGCTGGTGGATGACTTGAAGGAAACCTTTGACAACTTGCGGGTTTACAAGATAATGCTTAATCCGGCCAAGTGTGTCTTTGGTGTTTCGGCAGGCAGGTTACTAGGGTTTCTGGTGTCTAATAGAGGAATTGAGGCTAATCTGGAGAAAATTACAGCTATCACCGCCCTAGCTAAACCGAAGTGCATCAATGATGTTCAGCGTTTGGCAGGCCGAATCGCCGCACTAAGCCGGTTTATCAGCCGCCTCGGAGAGAAGGCCATTCCTTTGTACCAAATGCTGAGGAAGACAGACCATTTCGTTTGGAGTCCGGCTGCTGATGAAGCATTTGAGGACCTGAAGCGGCAGTTAGCCAATCCGCCTGTTCTTGCAGCTCCGGTCGACAAGGAGCCACTATTATTATACGTGGCAGCCAATGCTCGGGCAGTTAGTGTGGCTATTGTGGTGGAACGCAAAGAGGCAGGCATGGAATATCCGGTTCAGCGGCCGGTTTATTATATCAGCGAGGTGCTTACTGAATCCAAACAAAGGTATCCGCACTGGCAGAAGCTGGTCTATGGTGTTTTTATGGCCAGTCGGAAGTTGAAGCAGTATTTTCAAGGGCACCCCATCACAGTGGTCACTTCAGCTCCCTTGGGTGATATTATACAGAACCGGGAGGCGACTGGCCGGATTGCCAAGTGGGCTATAGAGCTTGGGCCACACGGACTGAAGTACGTGCCTCGGACGGCAGTGAAGTCTCAAGCACTTGTTGATTTCATCAATGACTGGACGGAGTTACAAGCACCAGAGGAGAAGCCGGATCACACATATTGGACTATTCATTTTGACGGATCCAGGCAATTGGAAGGCTCGGGGGCTGGAGTCGTATTAACTTCCCCGCAAGGTGATAAGTTTTGTTATGTTCTCCGCTTAATGTTCCCTTGTACTAATAATGCAGCTGAGTACGAAGCCTTGCTCCATGGTCTCCGGATGGCTACAGAGATGAATTTAAGCCGGGTTAAGTGCTTTGGTGACTCGGACCTAGTGGCCCAACAGGTGTCTGGCACTTGGGATTCTAAGGACCCGCTCATGGCTGCATATCGTCGGGAAGTGGATAATATTGCAGGTTGTTTCAAGGGTTATCAGGTGGATCATGTGGACCGTCGGAAGAATGAAGCGGCGGATGCTTTAAGCCGGTTGGGCTCTCAGCGTAAACCGGTCCGGCCTAACGTCTTTTTGGACGTGTTGCACAACCCGTCAGTTAAGCTCCCAGGTGAGGCGGATTTGGCTATTCCTGATCCGGAGGCTCAATTGGTGGCAGCCTTGCATGTTATTCCAGATTGGACAGTTCCTTATCTTGCGTACATGAACCGGGGAGAGTTACCAGAGGATGAGATTCTGGCCAGGCAGATAGTCCGGCGATCCAAGTCTATGACGATTGTCAATGGTGAATTACATCATTGCAGTGTATCAGGGGCGTTTCAACGTTGTGTTTCTCCTGAGGAAGGCTGTGAAATCTTAAGAGAAATCCATGAAGGGGATTGTGGACACCACGCCGGTTCAAAGTCTCTGGTGGCAAAGGCGTTTCGTCACGGGTTCTACTGGTTGACAGCGCATGCTGACGCGGAGGACTTGGTTAAACGGTGTGGTGGATGTCAGAAATTTTCAAGACGTGCTCATGTGCCGGCTCAAGAATTGAGGATGATCCCAATAACATGGCCGTTTGCAACTTGGGGGCTGGATATGGTTGGGCCTTTTAAAAGATCTAAGGATAAGAAAATCCACCTTTTGGTGGCAGTTGACAAATTTACCAAGTGGGTTGAAGCGGAGCCTGTCAGCAAGTGTGATGCAGCAACAGCGGTGCAGTTCATCAAGAAGGTGATTTTCCGGTTTGGTTTTCCACATAGTATCATTACTGACAATGGTACCAATTTATCCAAAGGCGCTATGAAGGAGTTCTGTGAACGTGAGCACATCCGACTTGACGTGTCGTCAGTGGCACACCCCCAGTCCAATGGACAGGCAGAACGAGCTAATCAGGAAATCTTGCGAGGTATCAAGCCCCGGCTTATGGTCCCATTGCAAAGAACACCAGGATGTTGGGTTGAAGAGCTACCATCTGTACTATGGAGTATCAATACTACGCCAAACCGGTCCACAGGATACACACCATTTTTCATGGTCTATGGGGCAGAGGCAGTTCTCCCTAGTGACATCCGGCACGATTCGCCTCGTGTGGCAGCTTATGTTGAAGCAGACAATCAGACAGCCCGGCAAGATGCTTTGGACCTATTGGACGAGGAGCGTGATATAGCGGCTGCCCGTTCGGCGATTTACCAGCAAGATCTTCGTCGCTATCACAGTCGCCGGGTTAGAACCAGAACTTTTCAAGAAGGAGATTTGGTGCTTCGACTCATCCAAGATCAAACGGATATGCACAAGTTATCCCCACCTTGGGAGGGACCTTTCGTGGTCAGCAAGAATTTGCACAACGGGTCGTACTATCTGATTGATATTCGAGGACATCAAGACTCACGTACATCAGAGGAGGAGACCAACAGGCCGTGGAATATAGCTCATCTTCGGCCTTACTATACTTGAGCCATCGGCTCTATCTATGTACATATCATGACAATGTATATATTATCTTTGATATATCAAACCGGAGCCTTAGCTAAAGCGGGGTCTATGTCTTTCTCATCATGCGAGGTTACACGGAGTGGTTCTGTTTAAAGCGGCCTCCGGTTTACCCCTTGACATTTGTTTTTTATATATCACTGGGGGCCTTGGTCGTGTCCGAACCAACGAACACCCTTTGATAGGCGACAGCCACCAGATCATTTGGGGACATGGTCAAGTCTGAACCAGTCACGCCTCTTGGTCGGCCTAAGGCCACAAAATCACTTGGGGGCATGGTCAAACCCGAACCATTGTCACGCCTCTTGATCTGGCATATATGCCACGAGTCATTTGGGGACCTGGCTGACTTGAATCATTGTCACTCCTATTGGGGGCCTTGATCCTGTCCGACCATGGTAATACCATCTGAACAGCTCAGTATAGCATATTTTTGCAAATGGTTTTTTATCATTGCCTTTGCTTCCATGTTGTTTTCATGGTTTGTTCGTTCTTTGCTTTTGTTGGATTTCTTTTATGTCAACAAGCATATTTTTTCCGGGTCAGCCAATAATTTTTGATCCCCTTTAAATCCAGAGGAGTCTGCCCGGTTTACCTTTTCCCTGTTAACATCATGGAGTAACCAGGGGGCTCGTATTAAGTCAGTACGGTTTGTATGGGAGCTACTTTCTCCCTTTTTGACGGTAATGGTTTATAAAACCACCGCTTCAGGCTTGGCTAAAGCCAGCTTTATGTTCAAACATGACAGGTATTTATGTATCATCTATTTGCTATATTACTGATACACATATCAAAGATCATAATCCGGCTGACGGTATAACCGCCGCCGAAGTTCAAATTTTTCTGATTGCAGGAAATATGAATTAAAGTTTTTCAAGCAAAAGCTTCAGTACTTATGCACGAAGGCATATTCTAGGCAGAAGTTTTAACTATCGTATTACAAGGCAGCATGGTGCTCAAACAAAATCATTGTTTCTTTTGGAAGGATGTTGCAAATAGCTCTTTTAAACCGGTTTCCGGTTCAAGCCTGCTCCTCATCCTCCGCCGCTTCAGCTTCCTCGTCTCTACCCATTGGCTGGAAATCAACAGTGGTCCAGTCGATTCCCATTAAATCTTGGAAAACAGCCTCTTCATGAATCAGGGAAGACGGTTCAATGTCAGGGGCGTAAGTGTGCTTACGGATTGGAGGAATCAGATTCTCCGCTTCAACAGTTGGGGCAGGCACTCGCTTGTTTTGGTTATTATATTGTGCTTGATAATGCGTCAAATCTGCCTCTTCAGCTAGCTGGCAAGCCAGAGGGCGCACTGCACGGTTTATGGCCCTTAAATCTTCTTCGTTGAATTCAGAGCCATCTTCTTTCAGACTGGGATAGCCTTGAGCTGCTTCCACGGGATCAAAGTCGGGCACCCATGCCTTTGCCCGGATTAAGGCATTGATGGCTCCGGTTCGGGCAGCGGATTTTTTCAGCTCCTCAATCCGGGCTGGAAGCATTGACAGCTTGCTAAGAGTGTCCTGGATTAAAGAGGGCGCCGGGTTGTTGTGAGAAGCTGTGGTGATGATCCGTTGAGCTCCGGTATACAATTGTTCCACCAAGGTGTAGGCAGCTTTCAATTTTTTCCGCACATCATTTCCTAAGTGCCCAATACGTGTGCCTAAACAAGATTGGAATGGTCTCAAACCAGATTTACGATACAGCAGATTCAAATTTATCATAGAAGTTACAAGGAGCTTACCAAAGATTGCAGCAGTCATGGAGTGTATTTGCCGCTGTACGGCCGTCAGTTCATCCACCACTAGTTTAAGGGCCGCTTCAGCATTTTCCGCTCTTTTGGTTAAACCGGCTTTCTCAGCGGCCCAGTCAGCCCGCTCTTTCATGAATCCTTCTTTCAGCCGTTCAGTAGTGCTCAAAGCGATGGTTAATTCTTGCTTGGCTTTATCTGTTTCAGCCTGCTGGGTCTTCAGGGCCTCTTGCAAATCGGCAATCCGGTCCTCCTTGATTTTCACCTCAGCCTGCATACAGATGGCATTTTAAGCTTTGCACAGGCGATCCAAGAAATGGAAGTATCAACCACATAACAAAGTTATATGCCTGATACTTGGGGGCTAATGCACCTTCAATTTTTTGTATATTGTTAGATTACAAAGTCCCAAGCTCAATACACGTATTCAACTTGGCACTTGGGGGCTAATGGCTATTTGATCAAGTTATGTTCTGAGGACAGTTCTCTATTGGAGCTCTGGTTTACTTATGTTAAGTTAGACCGGTTCTTGCGGGCGATACCGATCGGTTTTCAAAAATGTTCAGGATCAAGTCCCGGTTTGACCAACGTTATAAACCGGCCCTTGGGGCTAGAAGGATGGAGGTAAAGTCAGCTAAAAAAAAGTAAATTACCTCAAATTTATCCCTCATCATTTTGACCAGGCCAGCTTCACAGTCACGGCTAGTGTAAAGCCGGTTTAAATAGCCAGAGTGAAGATCTTGGGCACTCAGAGCAGCATATGTCTCTAGTTCAACATCCCATTTTCCTTTGTTCAAAGCGGAAGAATCCTCTCTGATGGTATGCCTGGTAAGGGTGGTAGGATTCCCGGGTTCAGAGCGGCCTATGCCGGTAATCACAACATCATCATCTTTTGACTCGCCGGTTTGGGTTGGCGCGGCCGGTTTTTCAGCAGGAGTGTGGGATTTCTCAATTTGGACAGAGCTGGCAGGCGGATCAGCAGAGGCTGGAGTATGAATAAGACCTTCTTCAGGGATAACGTCGTCTTGCAGAGGAGGATCATTGGGGATATCTTCACAAGTAAATACTTCACGATCCGGCGCTTGGTCATGTTCTGGGGCTACATCTTCTTCAGCCGCTTTATCCAGGCGGGCCTTCTTGCTTGGTTTCGGTTTAGCCCTGAAAGAAAAACAAAAAGTCAAGAAAAAGCATAAGCCATTATGTGGTATATCGAAAGCATATGTTCAGTTTAACTTACCCAGCAACTGTTTTCAGAGGTGGTAGCTGAGTGGCTGACGATTCACCAGACGATGAATGAGAAGTAACCTGATAATCGGAGTCGGATGGATTAAGAGGTTGACGGAAGAAACCCGCTTTATGTTTTAAATCAATAAAAAGGTTGGAGACCTCGGAGCGGCGTTTTTGAACCGGACTGTTTGATAAACCGGCAGAGGTAACTACCTGGCCACTATGCCGGGTTGTGCGGCGAGCTTCGTGTTGCTGGGTCTTCATAAGAAATTGGGAATCCAGATAAGCAAGAGGATGAGAAAATTTAACTTTCCGGTTTGCCCGGCGAAATTTTGGCAAAGGCAAGATTTCTGAATCGGAAGAGAGAATGGTTACCTCAATGAAACCTGCATTGCTGGCTTCAGCGTCATCCTGACAAGCATTATCATCAATAAGGCGTGTAAAAAGCAAGCCAAGTGAATCAAGTTCTACCTCAAGATCCGGATTACCCACATCATCATCAATGGCTGGGTCAGATGAAGCGGTGATTTTTCTCTTATGAGCTGGCTTCTTGATAACCTTGGTCTTGGGCCGGGTTGGCCGACCTGCCTTCTCCGTTTTGTCTTGAGGAAGTTTCTTGCTCCAAAACGGATTATCGCCCTGGATCAGCAGTAATTAAATGTTAAACATATAAAACAGTAACCGGTTCAACAATAGGGCAATTAAAAATATTACCGCTGGCGGTTTGTTGGTGGTGCAGTAAGGAGGCAGACCGGTTTGAGCACAGAGGTGCTCCGGTTCATTCAGCATCTTTTTCACAGATTCTGTGACTTCGTCATCGGGGAGTTGGATTTTAGTGTGTCGGAGTGGGTCATCGACACTATCAATATACTCGCACATCAAATTGGGGCGCCGGCTTAGAGGCAGAATGCTCCATGATATCCAGCAGCGTGCAAGGTCTATTCCTGTTAAACCATTGGCCATGAAGGCCCGGAGCTTGGACAATTGAGGAGCATACTTAATTCTCTCCTTGGCGCTTAGCCTTTGTGGAAAAGGGTGAGTGTTGCTGAGCCGTTCCGGACGGAAGCCAAGCAAGGGATTTTCATTGTCAGGGGAGGTATCCCTGCAATAAAACCAAGTTGCGTTCCACTCCTTGGGGTGAGTATGGAGTTTGACGTGGGGATAGGTGATTTCTTTCCTTTTCTGAATGGCCATACCGCCCAGTTCGGTATTAGGGCCGTCAGTGAATTCAGTACGGCGGTTCAGGTGAAAGAGATCCCTAAATAACTCGACTGAAGGCTCCTCTTGAAGGTATACTTCAGAAAGTACTTGAAAGTGGCATAGATTGGTGACAGAGTTGGGGCCAATATCCTGTGGACGGAGTTGAAAGTTGGCTAGCACATCCCGATAAAATTTAGAGCCGGGCGGTTTGAAGCCCCGGGCCATGTGATCTGCGAAGACCACGACCTCTCCTTCCTGGGGCATGGGAGGACATTCATCTCCGGGAACCCTCCAGTGAATCGTATCTTTGCTATCCAAAGCGCCAATCAGGACTAGATCGGCCAGTTGTGATTCTGTGACACGGGAGGGAACCCAGTTGCACTCGTACACTTGTTTGGCCATGACGAGATCTACAAGAAATAGGTGATCCGGTTCAAGGATATGCCGGATAAAAAGGTGTTGAGCTAATTACGGTAAACCGGAGGCAGTACCCATAAACCGGTCTTCTACAACGCGGCATCAGATAGATTCTGGCAGTTTAACCAGGGGACTAATGACATATATACCGGTTTAGCAATTTTTTCTCTATAGTAAAGTTAAACCGCCTGGCCTAAGCATCGGAAGCAATTGAAACTATGGATGACTAGTTATGCAGAAACAAATTTCACAAAATCGTGTTACAGTCACGGATCTACAGCAAGCTCACAAAACAGGAAATATTTCGAAGACTAAGGCGGAAACAGAAGCGAACCATTGAGCGAATATGTGCGGGAGATCTATGAGCTTGGATGAGAAATAGCAAGTGGATGTTAAAGGGGATCGCTACTAAGCACAGCAAGAGTTCACAGATGCATTCAAGGTCAGAGAACAGCTATGAACTCGCGATGAACATAGCAAGAACATGGAACCCTAAGAACAGATCTAGGTTAAGAAGGAGAGATAACTTACCGGGAACGGAGAAGATGCGGAAAGACGCCGCAACACTCTGGTACGTTCAGGTTGATGCAGCGGCCCTAGACGAGGCAGAGGTCGACGGTGGTGGCGGAGCTCCAAGGCCGGCGACATGAGGAAGAAGAAGAAGAAGGGACGAAGGGGAAGAGAAGGGAAATGACCCTTCGGTCTTATTTATAAGGCAACCGAGCTAGGTCAAACGCGCGAATCCAGGAGCTGTCATTAAGAGGGCGTTATGAATTTCGTAATGACGTCATGCCGGTTTACAGTAACCAAAACTGATGACGTCATGCCGGTTTACAGCAACCAAAAATGATGACGACATGGAGATTTGCCAATTAACAAAAGATATCCAAGACGCAAGATGGTGTGAAGGATTGACATGAACCAGTTCAAATCAATCTGGGGCCTAATGTTGGGGATATTACCACTAGGCGTAAACCGGCCTACTTGGGCCGGGTTGATTTCATTAGTGGTATAAAGCGGATGAAGGCCCAAGGCCTATGGTCGGTTTAGAATCTGTAGCCGTAAACCGACATAATGTATAACTTGTATTGTAAGTTAGGAATAGAGAGATACCAACCGGGATACGAGTATGAACCGGTTGGGACTCTATGGACCGACGGGCGTCACCCGTGTATATAAGGGGACGACCCGGCGGTGGTTCAGGAGAGACAACCACAACTCGAGCCTAGGCGAAGCTTGTTTGCTCCCTAGCCATCGAGATCATATCAATTCCATCACAACTAGACGTAGGCTTTTACCTTCATTGAAGGGGCCGAACTAGTATAAAACCCCCGTGTCTTTGTGTCCGCTTTAACCCCTTCAAGTAAGCTCGTAGCGATGGCTCCACGACTAAGTCCTTTCGCTAGGACATCTGCCGTGACAAATCCACGACAGGTTCCATAGGTTAACTAGTGATCTCTCTCAAAGATAAGCAATGATGTGGTGAATAAATTATGGTTGGGCAGCGATTAAATTACAATATTTATGAGTATGACCATTCATGGCATAATTAGCATATGAGCATCATGTCCGTAAATCTATATACTGTTATTCAACTGCATCTATAGCTAATACTTCTCGCAAAGACTGCTATCCAACATGCCTCTCAAAGTATTAAGTAAAACAGAGTATTACAATAAGTATGATGACATGAAGTAGATGATATATTGTCTTCACCCTACATTCAAAGGACAAGTAAGCAACCATTTTTTTATCCATGGTGGCAATAACACAATACAAGCATTTTCCACTTTCTATTACTATGGTAGCTTACTTGCAAGGTTGAACCCAAAAATCATACACAACTCCCTCTAAAGATCAAACCCGAAACTTGGCTATAGAAAGAGATAATAGATCGGAGAGCATATATTTATAATAATTATGCGAAGAATAAAATATAGACCTAAAATAATCATGGATAGGTCTGGTTATAAAGTGACAGTTCATCATATCCAGAAGCGGAAGATTACATCAAATGGATCACAATCATATATATAGGGCAGCTGATAACCCACAAGTGTAGGGGGTCAATTGTAGCTTTTTTGATAAATAAGAGTGTCGAACCCAACAAGGAGCTAAAGGTAGAATTTATATTCTCTTCATGTTTTATCGACCACCGATACAACTCTACGCACACCAATGTTTTCTTTATCTAGAACAAGTATGAAACTATTTTGTGGGAATAAAACTAGAACTACTTTGCAAGAATAGAATTAGGAGTACTTTGCGGGATAATCAAAGTTAGTTTTGTTTTAGTAGAGAGCTTTTTGTAACACAAAGAGAAAGATTGTCCATAGGTAATTGAATATAACATGATAGATACTTATCATATGCAATGCGGGAGAGGCATACACTAACACACTTTCCATACTTGGAACATATGCACTTATGATTGGAACTCTAGCAAGCACCCACAACTACTAAAGATCATTAAGGTAAAATCCAAGTAACAAGTCCTCTACTCCCATACGCAACAACCCCCTTACTCGGGTATAAGCTTTTGTCACTCTCGCTACCCACTATAAGCGAATCATGAACATATTGCAAAACCCTATAGCGGTAATCCCACATGCTTGTGCAACACGAAGGGCACCATAGGACAACATCAATTTAACATAGAACTTATATCAATCACACCATACCACAATTAACCCGTAGGACAAAAGAAATCTACTCAAACATCATAGGATTGCCACTCATCATTGGATAATAATATATAGCATTAAGCACCATATTCAAGTAGAGATCACAATAGGGGAGAAGAGGTGTTACACCGCTGCATAGAGGGGGAGAGAGTTGGTGATGATGGCGGCGAAGTTGTTGGTGTAGATCACTATCACGATGGTGTTGGGATACGTTGCATGGAAAACAAAAAAATTCTACGCACGCAAGATCTATCCATGGAGATGAATAGCAACGAGAGGGGAGAGTGTGTCTGCGTACCCTCGTAGACCATAAGAGGAAGCGTTTAACAACGCGATTGATGTAGTCAAACTTCTTCGCGCTCCAACTGATCAAGTACCGAATGTACGACACCTCCGCGTTCTACACAGGTTCATCTCGGTGTCGTCCTCCGCCTTCTCGATCCATCAAGACGGTGAGGTAGTAGATGAGTTCCGGGAGTACAGCGGCGTGGTGACGGTGATGGTGAAGCTATCTCCGCATGGCTTCTCCTAAGCACTGCAAAAATATGACCGGGGGTGTAAACGATGGAGGGGGGCGCCGCACATGGCTAAGATAATGTTCTCGTGTGCTAGGCACCCCCTCCCACATATATATAGGTAGGGGGAGGAGGGAGCATCTAGGAGGGTGCCCCACGTAGGCCGAATCCTACTTGGGATCTCCTCCCAAGTGGC
>NC_057807.1:96374767-96459435 GCF_018294505.1 Triticum aestivum | reverse complement strand
AGGCTAGCCCTCCCCCTTTCCTTCCCTAGGGCTGGCCGGCCAGGGAGAGGGGCGCACCAGCCCCCTATGGGCTGGTCTGCCCCTCCTTGGCCCATTAAGCCCATATACCTACCGGAGGGGTGTCCGGAACCCCTTTCGGTGACCCGATTCATCCCGAAACTCCTTCGGTGTCCGAATACCATTGAACTATATATCAATATTTGCCTCTCGACCATTTCAAGACTCCTCGTCATGTCCGTGATCTCATCCGGGACTCCAAACAAAATTCGGTCACCAAATCATATAACTCATATAACACTATTTCATTAATGACCGTTAAGCATGCGGACCCTACGGGTTCAAGAACTATGTAGATATCACCGAGACACATCTCTGGTTAATAACCAATAGTGGAACTTGGATGCTGTCGTGGAATTGTCAGGGCAGATGTCCTAGTGAAAGGACTTAGTCGTGGAGCCATCGCAACTAGGAAGCTTGAAGGGGTTAATCGAGACAAAGGACACGAGGTTTATACTGGTTCGGCCCCTTACGGTGAAGGTAAAAGCCTACGGTCCAGTTTTGAGTGGGATTGCTTATGTCTCGATAACCAGGGAGTGAATCGCTGACCTAGCTCTCGAGGTGATGTTACTTGCCCTGAACCGCCGCCGGGTTGTCCCTTTATATACAGAGGCCGACGCCCAGCGGCTCTACAGAGTCCCGGCTGGCTCATAAACAGTGTCCGGCTTGGTCTCTTAATATTTCTTGTCTTACAATACAAGTCACGCATACATGGCGGTTTATCACTACAGGCCTTAAGTCGCCTCTGGGCCATGGGCCTTAAACTAAACCGCCATCCATAACCTGGGTCTTGGGCTTCAAGAATATTTGCAAGTATGACCCGGCCCCTCCTGGGCGGGTCATACCAATAGCTATGTCCCCAACATTAGGCCCCAGATTGATTTGAACTGGTTTCATGTCAATATTTGACACTTAAGGAAAAAGTCTTCTGCCTTTATGAAATTTTTGTAACCTGCCATGATGTCATCTTCTGGATTTGTGGTAACCCGCCATGACGTCATCTGTCATAAAAGCACGTTTTATCCAATGTATCCCAATGGATCTTTGTCTTGATAACCATCCCACAAATCGAGGCATCTTTGTAGTTGGATAACTCATGTTTTTCGGCCTCCTCATTTTTCGCGCTCTTTAGTGGCCCTTCCTTATAAATAGACCCGACTAGGTCTTCTTTCATTCTTCCCGTTCCGCATCTTCTTCCTCTCGCCCCCATCTGTCACTGGAGCTTCGCCGCCATCGCCACAGCGCACCTCGTCTTCGTCGAGCTTGGCCGCTGCATCGACCTGACCTTGATCAGAGAATGGCAGCATCCCTCCTTCACAGATCTTCCACAGTAAGTGTTTCCCCTTTCTGCGCCATAGATCTGTGCTAGGGCTAGCATGTTATTTAGTACCGCGCACAATTCATCTAAGTTCTTGTGTTCCACCTGCTATGGCTTCTTTCAATCCAAAAACCCCATAGATCTTATGCGATACGTATTCTGCATCCATTTTGGGTACCAGTAGATCTCCTTTCCATGTAAGAAAACCCCATTACAGCACATGAACTCCTCTGTGCCCTGTTTTAGGTCTAGTAAATTATCTTTTCTGAACATCTGTTCTATCCAAAATAACAGCTGCAAATTGTGAAACCTGTTTGTACAACACTTAGGCAAAATCTGCACTTGTTAGATTTATCTAGTCATGGCGATTCTAATCGCCGGTTTTAAGGGAGCAATGCTCAATTAATAACTTGAACCACCCTCGGCGGTTTAAATAGTCTTGACGGCTTATAGAGCTTATGGCGGCTTAACTAACCATGACATAATTATCCTTATACCATTAGGCCCCTTCGTAAGCCGCCATTTTGAATATGCACAGTAATATTTTTTCCTGCCCGGCTTAAATTTGAACCGACACTTTTACTTTGTCTTAGGCTTTCAATCAGAATGGCACCCAAGGCACCGACCTCCTGCAACTGGGTTAAATCCATTGTCACTGACAACACCTTGGATGACTTTGTGAAGGTCGGCTATCTGCCGAAAAAAGAAGTCATGCCTTATCGTACTCCTAACCCGGATGAAGAATTTCCTCAACGCAAAGGCGGAGAGGTTGTCATTTTCACAGATCATATGAACCGGGGATTTACTCCTCCCGGCTCAAAATTCTTCAGGGATGTGCTGAATTTCTTTGATCTTCACCCACAAGACATCGGACCCAATTCCGTGTCTAATATCTGCAACTTCCAAGTATCCAGCAAACTATACCTGGTGAAGAACCCAATTTGCTGCTTTTCAGAGAACTGTTCTATTTGAAGCGACAGACTGAATGTGCCAGCGGCCAGAGCTTAGAACTTGGCGGAGTCTCGATCCAGTGCCGTAGGGATGTGATATTTCCTTACGCTAACCCGCCAAGCCACCCCAAAGATTGGAATATGACATGGTTTTACTGCAAAGATACCTCTCCGGCTGATGAAAACCCTTTGCCAGGCTTTTGTGCCCTTTGTCTTGAGACCAACCATCCTCTGCCTGACAAGATTACACCCACGGAACGTAAATCACTTGCTCCTACTTTGGCCAAGATCAAGGCTCTGCTCGGGAATGGGTTGACAGGCATTGACCTGGTCCGGGTTTGGCTCGCCTGGCGGGTTATTCCGTTGAGCCACCGCACCGGCTTGATGTGCGAATACACTGATGCCAAGAATGATGCTCTGCGTCACAGCCCTGACGACTTACCTGACTATGTCATTGACGACATGACCAAGTCTCTTTTGAATGAGAGTCTAGCAGATTGCGGCAAGGTGGGCCTAGCCCCCTTCTGCAAAGCTAACCCGGCTCCAAAGGTAAACCGCCCATATGAAATGACTACCTTAATTTCTTAATGTTTCACCCATACTCATGCATATGCTAATCTTTGCAGGCAGGTGATAAATTTTGGAAAGTTAAATATGATCATGAAGCTGCCAAGAAAGCTAGAAAAGAAAAGAAAGCCACCCGGAAAGAAGTTGTCAAAAGGAAGGGCAAGAAAGCCACCACTTCTGACCTGCTTCGGCTAGCGGACTCTTCTGAGTCGGAGGTAGCCCTTGATTCCCTTGGCTCATTTTTTAACCATCTTATTGACACTGATTATCAGCAGGAGGACACAGGAGCAAGCCGTAACAAGGCTGATGAGGTAACTATCCTTTCCTCCGACTCTGAGCCTTTGCCAAGATGGAAAATCCACAGAGTGACCCAGAAAGTAAGGTTTTCTCATCCTTTAGCTCATCACGATCCTCAATTTATTTTGAAGCGGCAAATTCATGAGAGCCGGAGGCATACCCGGACCAGCAAGGACGCGGAGCTCTCCTCCGGCTTACCAAACACTCCAAGGAAGCGCCGGAATGAGGTCACTTCTGTTTTAAATAGATTTTACCCCTTGGCGGGTCTCTTTCTTCAACCACTCAATTCTTTTGACTTGGATTATCAGGATACTTCCCCTTCCTCCGGTGAGTCACTACAGTCCAACCTACCGGCTTTCAAGACTGCACCAGGGTATGATGACCCGCTCATCTTGCATTTATTTGTCCCTTGCATCTGTATTAACCTTTATTTTGACGCAGTGGTCAAGCCAAACCCAGCAAACGGGTTAGGAAAAATAAACCAGCTGAAGATACATTTGCAACTGAGCCGGTTCTTGAAACAGCCGTGCCGGACTCGACCACTCATGAGCCGCCATCTGAGCCAGCTCAAGACTTACCAACTCCTGCTACTGACCTGCCCACTGATCAAGCTACCGACGAGTCAGAGAATCCAAAGGTTCCTAGCCCGGTTCGGACTGATGACCCTTCAAATGCTGATGTAGAGATCACCAGAACCGGCTACGTTGAGCCAGGAAGGCCGAATGTACTGGCCAAGTGCCCCGCCAAGGAAGAACTCCTGGACCAGCGTCGGGTCAAGATGGATGTTGCCAACTATGCTCATATGAGTATTGGAGACATCTTTTCTGGCTATATGAGCCAAGTGCACAGCAGCCGGAACCGAGATTGATATGGTGAAGCAGATGCACCAAAAATTCGAGGTATAACCCGTTCTCTTTTGTTCATTAATCTTTACTATGCTAGCCCCCAAGTATTCTGCTTATGATGCTTATGTTGTAGACTTTTAAACAAACTTAGCAGCATAAATGAAAGAACCATATAAAAGTTTCGGCTTACCATGTAGTCCCCAAGGGGCGGCTTAACCAAGATGGCTGAGCCACTCCTTATATAAAAAATTCTTATGGGTCCTTGAACAGAAATATGCATTAGCCCCCAAGTGCCAAGTATTATTGCTTGCAAAATGCTTGGGACTTACTCTTATAAATCGCCATCTTATGAACCGCCATTGAAAATAAAACTCTTCGATAACATTAACCCCCAAGTGTCGAGTGTTGTTGCTGGCAAAATGCTTGGGACTTTAATAATGCATAAACAATTGGCCTGATTTTGACTCTGCACTTGTATAGGCCACCACGAGCCAACTCGAATCCGAGGTGACTAATCTGAAGAGCCGCCTTGAGACCCAAGAGACGGAAATTGAAAAGGCCGACACCAAGTTCAAATTCAACGTTTCTAAACAAGAAAAACTGAAGAAATAATTTGAAGCTGAAAAGAAAGCCTGGGCTGATGAAAACACCACACTGATTAACCGAGCTGAAAAAGCAGAGGCGGCTCTGGAAGAAGTCACCGGTGAATTAGCCGGTTTAAAGCGCCATGTCTCTCAAATGGTCTCAGCCATCTTTGGTAAGTCGCCCTGCAAGTGTTTAAATATCTAAGCCTTTCAATTGACCATAAGACTGGAATTAACTCACCTGATCACGTTTATGCAGGCCCAGAAGCTCAAACTTGAACCAAGACATGCTGATCAAACTGAAGGCAGTGTACACTTTGGTGGAACAATTGTACACCGGGTCTCAACGTGCATTAGCCACGATGGCTCTATCGAATGAAGTACCAACCCTCCTGGTAGAGGTCTTGAAGAAGCTTTCGGTTCTCCCTCAACGGTTCAATGAACTGAGGCGGTCAGCTGCAAGAGCCGGAGCGGTAAACGCTTTAAGCCGGGCCAAGGCTTGGTTACCAGAATTAGACCCAGCTGACATTGCCACCGGCTACCCAAGCCTGAAGGAAGATGGCACTCCTTTTGAAGACGCAGACTTTCTCGCCTGTGTCAAAGAGATATGCCCCGTGGCTACTCTGATAGCAAATGAAGTGGATCTTACCAAGTACCAGGCGGGTTATGATGAAGAGAACCGGCGAATTCCAACGCCTCACTATGAAGTGACCAGTCTGATTCTCCCACTCCGTAAGCACACCTTTGCTCCTGAAGTTGACCCAGCCGGCCTTGTTGATGCTGAAGCTGAATTTGAAGCCTTGAACAACATTGACTGGTCACGTCAACCTTCCAGGAAAGGGAGCAGGCGAAGGCGCGGAGAGGGCTAACTCGGACGTTTCAGGCCAATCATGAAGGTGAACCTGCCATGACGGCTCATATCTGGGATGTACTTTAAAACAATGTGAATTATTTGGACTCGGGGAGTCCTGTAATAGCATAGAAATAACTTTATTTTGGTCATGCCATCATGCATGTTTTAATGCTTAACGCCATTAAACCGCCGTGTTGTATCCATACGTGTTACTTTTCATCTGCTTACCGTATGCTTGATCAGACTTTGCAAACTGTCCTGCATGTGAAAACAGACTGCAAAATCCCTTGACAGCTTAACACCAGGCGGGTCAAAAGGATTTAAAAAGAATCATAGATTAGCTTGTTGTAAAAAACACAACTATGATCCTATGCTTATGACTTCTTAGATTTGCACCGCTGGTTTATATGACCCGGTCAGTAAGGGTGATAACCCAGACTTTGGATACCCAAAATTTCAAAGGTATAATGATGCTTATGTATCGGCGACTCATCAGTCGATATTGAGCCAGGTCAAAAGAAACCATACTTAAACTTATAAGCCTTAGAAAAAGTCTCAAGTCAAATAAAGGGTGTTTCCAAAGAAAACTTTAAACCGAAATAGAATAAAAAAATTCAAGGCTGTTGATTCAAATACGATTAGTAAACCGTTCCAGAGGGGTTTAAGCTAGGATTCGAATACGATCATGTAGCCCCCAATGGCTTTGGCGTTGCGCCGATCAAGAGGGTACCGACAGCTGTGTTCTCTTTGGTTCGAATACGACCTATGTTTGAACAGGAAGCCCCCTAATGACCTTGAGAGTTTTTTAACGACTCTGATTCGAATACGATCAAAGTCGATTCCCAAAAGGGGTTAAGCTATGATTCGAATACGATCAAGAAGCCCCCTATTGAGCTCGGTAGTGTGCCAATCAAAAGGGTACCGACAACTGTGTTCTCTTTGGTTCGAATACGACCTATGTTTGAACAGGAAGCCCCCTAGTGATCATGTGATAAAATAATGACAATAATAATGACAAATTTACCTTGGGGGGAAGGAAAAAAGGACAGAGGTCCTGCTTTATTATTTATCATAATATATACATCGGCAAAATATGTACATTAGGAGAGCCTATCGCTCAAGTGTAGTAGGGCCGAAGATGAGCGATATTCCACGGCCGGCGGGTCTCTTCCTCCGACTTACGTGAGTCTTTGCGTTCTCGAACATCGATAAGGTAATATGACCCGTTGTTCAAGTTCTTGCTGACCACACAGGGCCCTTCCCAAGGTGGGGATAGCTTGTGCGCATCAGTTTGATCCTGGATGAGCCGAAGCAACAAATCGCCTTCCTGAAAGGCTCTGGACCTAACCCGGTGGCTGTGATATCGGTGCAAGTCTTGCTGGTAAATCGCCGAGCGAGCTGCTGCCAAGTCCCGCTGTTCATCTAACAGGTCCAGAGCATCCTGACGCGCCTGTTCATTGTCCGCTTCAACATAAGTCGTCATGCGAGGCAAGTCATGACGGATGTCGCTAGGGAGAACTGCCTCAGCTCCATAGACCATAGAGAAAGGTGTATAACCCGTAGATCTATTAGGAGTAGTGTTAATGCTCCATAACCAAGAGGGTAACTCCTCAACCTAGCAACCCGGCGTCCGCTGCAAAGGGGCCAAAATCCGGGGCTTGATGCCTTTCAAGATCTCCTGATTGGCTCTCTCGGCTTGACCGTTGGATTGGGGGTGAGCCACTAATGAAACATCAAGCTGAATATGCTCCCGTTGACAAAATTCTTCCATGGCGCCTTTAGACAGATTAGTGCCATTGTCAGTTATAATGCTGTGTGGAAAGCCGAAGCGAAATATCACCTTCTTCATGAATTGAATTGTCGTAGCTGCATCAAACTTACTGACTGGCTCTGCCTCAACCCACTTTGTAAATTTATCAACCGCCACCAAGAGGTGGGTCTTTTTATCTTTGGACCTTTTAAAAGGCCCAACCATGTCAAGCCCCCAGACTGCGAATGGCTATGTAATTGGAATCATCCTCAATTCTTGAGACAACACATGAGCCCGTCTTGAGAACTTCTGACAACCATCATATTTACTGACCAAGTCCTCTGCATCAGCATGAGCCGTCAGCCAATAGAATCCATGACGGAAAGCCTTAGCCACGAGGGATTTTGACCTGGCGTGGTGACCACAATCCCCTTCATGAATCTCACGAAGAATTTCTTGGCCTTCTTCAGGAGAGACGCAACGCTGAAACGCCCCTGTAACACTGCGATGATGCAACTCGCCATTGCCAATCGTCATAGACTTAGACTGTCGGGTTATCTGCCTGGCCAAGGTTTCATCCTCAGGCAACTCGCCCAGAGTCATATAAGTCAGGTATGGCACCGTCCAATCTGGAATGACATGAAGAGCCGCCACCAATTGCGCTTCTGGGTCAGGAACAACCAAGTCTTCCTCTGTGGGTAGCTTGACAGAAGGGTTATGCAGAATATCCAAGAAAGTATTAGGCGGCACCGGCTTACGCTGAGATCCCAGCGGGCTTAAAGCATCAACCGCCTCGTTCTTTCCGCGGTCAATGTGCTCCACCTGATAACCCTTGAAGTGTCCCGCAATTGCATCGACTTCACGGCGATAAGCCGCCATGAGAGGATCCTTAGAATCCCACTTGCCTGATACCCGCTGAGCCACCAGATCTGAGTCGCCGAAGCACCTTACCCGGCTTAAGCTCACCTCCTTAGCCATCCGGAGACCATGGAGTAAGGCTTCATACTCAGCTGCATTGTTAGTACAGGGAAACATCAACCGGAGCACATAACAAAATTTGTCACCTCGAGGGGAAGCCAAAACAACTCCAGCCCCCGAGCCCTCCAATTGCCTGGACCCGTCAAAATGAATTGTCCAATACGTGTTGTCCGGCTTTTCTTCAGGCATCTGTAGCTCTGTCCAATCATTGATGAAATCCACTAGTGCTTGAGATTTAATAGCTATGCGTGGCACATACTTTAGGCCATGAGGCCCAAACTCAATGGCCCATTTGGCGACTCGTCCTGTGGCCTCTCTGTTTTGAATGATATCCCCCAAAGGAGCAGAA
The DNA here is from genome assembly GCF_018294505.1 of Triticum aestivum. Taxonomy (NCBI): domain Eukaryota; kingdom Viridiplantae; phylum Streptophyta; class Magnoliopsida; order Poales; family Poaceae; genus Triticum; species Triticum aestivum. Next base: position 96,450,887 of record NC_057807.1, on the reverse strand, counting down.
CTAACCATAGTGATGGGGTGGCCCAAGAAGTATTGCTTAAGCTTCTGGCTTGCCATGAACACCCCATAAACGAGCTTCTGCCAATGCGGATATCGTTGCTTGGACTCAATAAGCACCTCACTGATGTAGTAAACCGGCCGTTGAACCGGGTGTTCCTTGCCAGCCTCCTTGCGCTCCACCATGATGGCCACGCTGACGGCACGCATGTTAGCAGCCACATATAATAATAAGGGCTCCTTATCAATGGGAGCAGCAAGAACTGGCGGCTTAGCCAGCTGTCTCTTCAGATCTTCAAAAGCAGCATTTGCAGCGTCACTCCAGGTGAAGTTATCCGTCTTCTTCATCATTTGATACAGTGGTATGGCCTTCTCACCTAACCGGCTTATGAACCGGCTTAGAGCAGCAATACGACCCGCCAAACGCTGAACGCCATTGATAAACGTTGGTTTGGCCAGAGAGGTGATGGCCTTGATCTTGTCCGGGTTAGCCTCGATGCCCCTGTTAGAAACAAGAAAACCCAAAAGCCTGCATGCAGGCACACCAAAAACACATTTGGCCGGGTTAAGCATCATCGTAAACCCGAAGATTGTCAAAGGTTTCCTTAAGATCATCAATCAAGGTCTCCTTCTCTCTGGATTTCACCACTATGTCATCCACATAAGCATGAACATTGCGCCCAATTTGATTATGAAGACAATTTTGCACACATCATTGGTAAGTCGCATGGGCACTCTTGAGCCCAAAAGGCATTGATACATAGCAGAAGGCTCCAAACGGAGTAATGAACGCCGTCTTCTCCTGGTCCTTAACTGCCATCTTGATCTGATGATAACCAGAGTAAGCGTCCAAAAAACTCAAACGTTCACAACCCGCCGTAGCATCAATGATTTGATCAATACGAGGGAGAGCAAAAGGATCATCTGGACAAGCCTTGTTTAAGTCCGTGCAATCCACACACATACGCCAAGTGCCGTTTTTCTTAAGCACAAGCACCGGGTTAGCCAACCACTCTGGATGAAACACTTCGATGATGAACCCAGCTGCTAAGAGCCGGGCTACCTCCTCACCAATGGCCTTCCGCCTCTTCTCATTAAACCGCCAAAGAAACTACTTGACCGGCTTAAACTTTGGATCAATATTAAGAGTGTGCTCAGCGAGTCCTCTCGGTACACCTGGCATGTCAGAAGGTTTGCATGCGAAGATGTCCCGATTCTTACGGATGAACTCGATGAGCGCGCTTTCCTATTTGGGATCCAAGTTAGCACTGATACTGAACTGTTTGGATGAGTCGCCCGGAACAAAATCAAAAAGCTTAGTATCATCGGCCGACTTAAACTTCATGACCGGCTCATGTTCTGTGGTTGGCTTCTTTAAAGATGTCATATCCGCCGGGTCAACATTTTCCTTGTAGAATTTTAACTCTTCTGTCGCATAGACCGACTCAGCATAAGCCACGTCACCTTCTTCACATTCCAAGGCCACCTTCCGGCTCCCGTGCATTGTAATGGTTCCCTTATGACCCGACATCTTGAGTTGCAAGTACACATAACATGGTCGTGCCATGAATTTGGCATAAGCCGGCCGTCCGAACAGAGCATGATACGGGCTCCTGATCTTGACTACTTCAAACATCAATTTCTCGGCTCTGGAGTCATATTCATCCCCAAAAGCTACCTCCAATTCGATCTTACCGACTGGATATGCTGATTTACCAGGTACGACTCCATGGAAGATAGTGTTGGACTGCTTAAGGCTCTTATCAGTTAGCCCCATGCGACAGAAGGTCTCATAATAGAGGATATTGATGCTGCTGCCTCCATCCATGAGTACCTTGGTGAATTTATATCCACCCACCTGAGGGGCCACCACCAGGGCTAAGTGACCCGGATTATCAACCCGGGGAGGGTGATCCTCCCTACTCCATAGGATAGGCTGCTCAGACCATCTCAAGTAACGAGGAACTACCGGCTCAACAGCATTCACAACCCTCTTATGAAGCTTCTGGTCTCATTTACATAAACTGGTGGTAAACACATGATATTGCTCACTATTCAGTTGCTTTGGATTGCTCTAGTATCCACATTGCTACTGTTGCTGACCGCCCTGGCTAGATTGTTGGTTATACCCACCTTGGTTGCCTTGATAATTTTGAAATTTGGGATTTGACCCGCCGCCCGGGCCATGAAAGCCGCCGCCCTGCCCATTGTTACTATCAAACATGTTGGAATTTTTGAAGGCCTTCATGATTGTACAGTCCTTCCATAAATGGGTAGCCGGCTTCTGCTGAGTGTCATGTCTCAGACAGGGCTCGTTCAACAATTGCTCAAGTGTGGGGCCTGACTCGCCAGACCGGGGAGGTGGCCTCCCTTTGCGCCGTTGGTTGTTGCCCTGCGCACTAGTGTTAACCAAAAAATCCAAACTACCGCCAGCCTTATGTTTATTACCTCCTTGATTTGCCGGGTTGTGCTGAGGGCCCTTGCCATTGCCATCCTTCTTTCCCTTCCCTGCCTTGTCATCATCAGACTCGGGATCCTTGGTACTATCAAAGTCGGCGTACTTGACAAGAGCCGCCATCAGCGTGCCCATATCATTGCAATCGCGCTTGAGTCATCCCAGCTTTTGTTTCAGAGGCAAAAAATGGCAATTTTTCTCCAACATTAAGACTGCAGAGCCGGCATCCATGTTATCAGATGAATGTATTATGGCTTTAACTCGGCGCACCCAATGGGTTGTAGACTCGCCCTCCTCTTGCTTGCAATTCGTCAGATCCACAATCAACATGGGCTGCTTGCACGTATCTTTGAAATTTTGGATGAACCGGGCCTTTAGCTCCGCCCTTGAACTGATTGAATTAAGTGGCAGGCCTTTCAACCAAGTGCAGGCGGTCCCATGCAACATCATGGTAAAGTACTTAGCCACTGTAGCATCACTGACCTCCAATAACTCCATAGACATCTCATAGCTCTCGATCCAGGCCCAGGCTGTAAGTCGGCCGTGTAATTCTGCACCTTCCTAGGTCCCTTAAAATCTTTGGGAAAACGCTCGTTGCGTAGAGCCGACACCAGACAAGGGACTCCTCCGGTCCTAGTGGCCACACCTGCCTCGATAGAAGTCGTTGGATAAGCCGGATACAGCTGGTAAGCCGTTAACTGAGCCGCCTACTCGGCCGCTTGCTGAGCCGCCCGCTCAGGTTCTTGACGTATTCTGTCTTGATCTACCAAGTTAAAGGCCTCATGGCACGCCGGGTCATGCCCACCTGGTTGGTTACGGCGCCGGACGTTGCTCGAAACGGCCGCTGAATCCATGTGCCTGCTATAACTCGGGCTTCGGCTTGGGCGAGGGGTCGAATGGATCCTGTCCCGGCTGTATGAGTACGCCTCCTGCTGTGCTAAGGCCGTCTGAAGAAGTTCTCTGACCCGGCGGGTTTCAACCGCCGCCGGAGAGTCACCATCAATTGGGAGATGCGCCAACCGTGTCGCTGCCGCTATCATGTTATCCAATGGTTTAGAATAGTGACCCGGAGGTGTTGGTATATACTAAGGCAGAGCCGTGTTTACGCGGGGAGGTCCCATCACCTGCGATTGAACCGGCGCGCCGTCCTCGGGTGTCGCAACACGGCCCGCCCCTGTACGCGGGGAGAGCCACGACGGGTTACTGGGCCCTGCCCCCGTTGTGTGAAAGAGGTTTCGAGGATCATAAACCAGGGGAGTCGAGACTGAGTCTTCTGATGCCTTCTCCTCGTGACCTCATTATACGCGTTCTGACCTTGCGTGAGCCGGAAAGTCTGTGCCTGAATCTGCTGAGCCCGGACATCCAGAGTTGCCCGCTCTGTGGTTATCCTGACATCTTCCGCTGCTAGGTCTTCCTTAGCCTGCGCCATATCCAATTTTAACTGTGCCACCTCCACGTCATGACGAGATTGGTCTGCCGGGTTGACCACGACGGTTAACAGAGTGGTCCGCTTATCTATAAAATCCATCAACACCTGAGCGGGCGAGCACACAGGGCCTCCTGCCCCGGCTACTGCTGACTCGGAGGTCATGGCTGCCGCAGTTGTGGAGTCTTGGATAGGTTGTGTGCCGGCCATGAAGATCCCAACCCTGCTCGGTGGCTCGAAGCAATCCGGAATACTGCTGCCATCGGAACAGCGCCTGAGCCCACCGTCTTGCAGTTGATACAATGAATCTGTCTCACCTGTGGATGACCCGCCGTCAGAGTAGATGGCCGTCTCAACGACAGATGCAGATCCTTTAGAGAGACCTTCATGGATGCATCCCACGAAGGCATGCTTCACGGCAGGCGGAGCCCGGGCGGGTTTCGCGCGCTGAGCCGTTTCGACGAGGTCGGTGCAGATGTCTGGCTCAGGTCCCGGCTCACCGATCTTGCCGATGAAGACATGAATTCCGCCGAAGGGGACCCGGTACCCGTACTCAATTGAGCCAGCCTCGGGGCCCCAGCCTGCGTCGTCAATGTAGAGCTTGCCGTGACGACTCTTGGTCATCCGGCCCACAGCATATCCCTTGAGCCCTTCAGAGCCGCCCTTCAAGAACTCGAATCCAATATGCGCTGGCCCCACGGTGGGCGCCAACTGTCGTGGAGTTGTCACGGCAGATGTCCTAGTGAAAGGACTTAGTCATGGAGCCATCGCAACTAGGAAACTTGAAGGGGTTAATCGGGACAAAGGACACGAGGTTTATACTGGTTCAGCCCCTTACGGTGAAGGTAAAAGCCTATGGTCTAGTTTTGAGTGGGATTGCTTATGTCTCGATAAACAGGGAGCGAATCACTGACCTAGCTCTCGAGTTGATGTTACTTGCCCTGAACCGCCGCCGGGTCGTCCCTTTATATACAGAGGCCGACGCCCAGCGGCTCTACAGAGTCCCGGCCGACTCATAAACCGTGTCCGGCTCGGTCTCTTAATATTTATTGTCTTACAATACGAGTCACGCATACATGGTGATTTATCACTACAGACCTTAAGTCGCCTCTGGGCCATGGGCCTTAAACTAAATCGCCATCCATAACCTGGGTCTTGGGCTTCAAGAACATTTGCAAGTATGACCCGACCCCTCTTGGGCGGGTCATACCAATAGCTATATCCCCAACAGATGCCCATATTGGATCCTACATATTCTACGAAGATCTTTATCAGTCGAACCGTTATGACAACATACGTAATTCCCTTTGTCCATCGATATGTTACTTGCCCGAGATTCGATTGTTGGTATCTTGATACCTAGTTCAATCTCGTTACTGGCAAGTCTCTTTACTCGTTCCATAATACACCACCTCATAACTAACTCCTTAGTCAGTTTCTTGCAAGCTTATGATGTGTATTACCGAGAGGGCCCAAAGATACCTTTTCGATACTCGGAGTGACAAATCCTAATTTGATCTAGGCCAACTCAACAAACACCTTCAGAGATACCTGCAGAGCATCTTTATGATCACCCAATTACGTTGTGATGTTTGATAGCACGTAAGGTATTCTGCGGTATCCAGGAGGTGCATAATCTCTTAGTCGAAGGAATATGTATTTGACATGAAGAAAGCAATAGCAATAAACCAAACGATCATTATGCTAAGCTGACGAACAGGTCTTATCCATCGCATCATTCTCCTAACGATGTGATCCTATTATCAAATGACAACACATGTTTATGGTTAGGAAACCTTAACCATCTTTGATCAACGAGCTAGTCTAGTAGAGGCTTAGTAGGGACACGATATTTGTTTATGTATCCACACATGTATCTAAGTTTCCGATCAATACAATTCTAGCATGAATAATAAACCTTTATCATGATTTAGTAAATATAATAATAACTATTTTATTATTACCTCTAAGGCATATTTCCATCAGTCTCCCACTTGCACTAGAGTCAATATTCTAGTTCACATCGACATCTGATTAACACGCATAGTTCACATTGCCATGTGATCAACACCAAAAGAGTTTACTAGAGTCAATAATCTAGTTCACATTGCCATGTGATTAACACCCAAGGAGTATTAAGGTGTGATCATGTTTTGCTTGTGAGAGAAGTTTAGTCAACGGCTCTATCACATTCGGATCTGTATGTATTTTGCAAATTTCTATGTCTAGATTGCTCTGCATGGAGCTACTCTAGCTAATTGCTCCCACTTTCAATATGTATCGAGATTGAGACTCAAGAGTCATCCGGATTGGTGTTAAAGCTTGCATTGACGTAACACTTTACGACGAACTCTTTATCACCTCCATAATTGAGAAACATTTCCTTAGTCGTCTTTTAGGTAACTAAGGATAATTTGACCACTGTCCAGTGATATACACCTGGATCACTATTGTACCCCCTTGCCAAACTCATGTCAAGGTACACAATAGGTTTGGTACACAGCATGGTACACTTTATAGAACCTATGGCCGAGGCATATGGAATGACTTTCATTCTCTCTCTATCTTCTACCGTGGTCGTACTTTGAGTCTTGCTCAACTTCACACCTTACAATACAAGCTAGAACTCCTTCATTGACCGATCCATTTTGAACTCCTTCAAAATTTTGTCAAGGTATTTACTCACTGAAAATCTTATCAAGCGTCTTGATCTATCTCTATAGATCTTGGTGCCTAATATTTAAGCAGCTTCACTGAGGTTTTTCATTGAAAAAATCTTATTCAAGTATCCTTTTATGCTATCCAGAAATACTATATCATTTCCAATCAGCAATATGTCATCCACATATAATATCAGAAATGCTACAGAGCTCCCACTCACTTTCTTGTAAATACATGCTTCACCGTAAGTCTGTATAAAACCATATGCTTTGATCACCTCATCCGAGCGTATATTCCAACTCCGAGATGCTTGCACCAGTCCATAGATGGATCGTTGGAGCTTGCACACTTTGTTAGCAGCTTTAGGATCGACAAAACCTTCTGGTTGAATTATATACAAATATTCTTTCAGATATCCATTAAGGAATGCAGTTTTGACATCCATTTGCCAGATTTCATAATAATAAAATGCGGTAATTGCTAACATGATTCAGATGGACTTAAGCATCACTACAGGTGAGAAAGTCTCGTCATAGTCAACGCCTTGAATTTGTCAAAAACCTTTTGCGACAAGTCGTGCTTTGTAGATAGTAACATTACCATCAGCGTCAGTCTTCTTCTTGAAAATCCATTTATTCTCTATTGCTTGCCGATCATTGGGCAAGTCCGCCAAAGTCCACACTTTGTTCTCATACATGGATCATATTTCATATTTCACGGCCTCAAGCCATCAGCCGGAATGTGGGACCATCATAGCTTCTTCATAGTTCATAGGTTCACCATGGTCTAGTAACATGACTTTCAGGACAGGATTACCGTACCACTCTGGTGCGGAAGATGCTCTGTTCGACCTACAAGGTCCAGTAGTAACTTGATATGAAGTTTCATGATCATCATCATTACATTCCTCTCTAGTTGGTGTAGGCATCACGAGAACGGATTTCTCTAATGTACTACTTTCCAATTCGAGAGAAGGTACAATTACCTCATCAAGTTCTACTTTCCTCCCACTCACTTATTTCGAGAGAAACTCCTTCTCTAGAAAGGACCCATTCTTAGCAACAAAGATCTTGCGTTCGGAACTGTGGTAGAAGGTGTACCCAATAGTTTCTTTAGGGTATTCTATGAAGGTGAACTTCTTCGATTTAGGTTCGAGCTTATCAGGCAGAAGCCTTTTGACATAAGCGTCGCATCCCCAAACTTTAAGAAACGACAACTTAGGTTTCTTGCCAAGCCATAGTTCATACGGTGTCGTCTCAACAGATTTAGACGGTCCCTATTTAACGTGAATGTGACTGTCTCTAATGCATAACCCCAAAACGATAGTGGTAAATCAATAAGTAACATCATAGAACGCACCATATCCAATAAAGTACGGTTACGATGTTCGGACACACCATTACGCTGTGTTGTTCCAGGTGGCGTGAGTTGTGAAACAATTCCACATTATTTTAAATGAAGGCCAAAACTCGTAACTCAAATATTCGCCTTCGCGATCAGATCGTAGAAACTTTATTTTCTTGTTATGATGATTCTCCACTTCACTCTGAAATTCTTTAAACTTTTCAAATGTTTCAAACTTGTGTTTCATCTAGATATGTCCATACCTACTCAAATCATCTATGAAGGTCAGAAAATAATGATACCTGCCGCGTGCTTCAACACTCATCGGACCGCATACCTCAGTATGTATTATTCCAATAAGTCATTAGCTCGCTCCATTGTTCCGGAGAATGGAGTTTTTGTCATCTTGCCCATGAGGCATGGTTCGCAAGTATCAAATGATTCATAATCAAGTGATTCCAAAAGTCCATCCGCATGGAGTTTCTTCATGCGCTTTACACCAACATGACCTAAACCATAGTGCCACAAGTATGTTACACAATCATTATCAACTTTGCATCTTTTGGCATCAATATTATGAATATGTGTATCACTGTGATCGAGATTCAATAAACCATTCACACTGGGTGTAAGACCACAGAAGGTTTTATTCATGTAAGTAGAACAACAATTATTCTCTGACTTAAATGAATAGCCGTTGCAATATACATGACCTAATCATATTCATACTCAACACAAATACCAAATAAAATTTATTTAGGTTCAACACTAATCCCGAAGGTAGAGGTAGTGTGCGATGGTGATCGCATCAACCGTGGAATCACTTCCAACACACATCGTCACCTCGTCCTTAACTAGTCTCTGTTTATTCTGCAACTCCTGTTTCGAGTTACTAATCCTAGCAACTGAACCGGTATCAAATACCAAGGGGTTGCTATGAATACTAGTAAGGTACACATCAATAACATGTATATGAAATATACTTTTGTTCAATTTGCCATCCTTCTTATCCGCCAAGTATTTGTGGCAGTTCCGCTTCTAGTGACCATTACCTTTGAAGTAGAAGCACTCAGTTTCAGGCTTAGGTCCAGCTTTGGGCTTCTTCACGGGAGTGGAAACTTGCTTGCCATTCTTCTTGAAGTTCCCTTTCTTTCCCTTGCCCTTTTTCTTGAAATTAGTGGTCATGTTAACCATCAAGACTTGATGCTCTTTCTTGATTTCTACCTTTGCTGATATCAGCATCGCTAAGAGCTCAGGAATCATTTTCGTCATCCCTGGCATATTATAGTTCATCACGAAGTTCTAGTAGCTTGGTGATAGTGACTAGAGAACTCTGTCAATCACTATCTTATCTGGAAGATTAACTCCCACTTGATTCAAGTGATTGTAGTACCCAGACATTCTGAGCACATGCTTACTGGCTGAGCTATTCTCCTCCATCATGTAGGCAAAGTAGAGGACTCATACCTCTTGACACGGGCATGAGTTTGAAATACCAATTTCAGCTCTTGGAACATCTCATATGCTTCGTGGCGTTCAAAATGTTTTTGAAGTCCAGGTTCTAAGCCGTAAAGCATGGTGCACTAAACTATTAAGTAATCATCATATCAAACTTGTCAAACGTTCATAATGTCTGCATCTGCTCCTGCAATAGGTCTGTCACCTAGCGGTGCATCTAGGACATAATTCTTCTGTGTAGGAATGAGGATAATCCTGAAATCACGGACCCAATCGGCATCCTTGATACTATCATTTTTCAACTTAGTTTTCTCTGGGAACATATCAAAAATAGGGGAGCTATATTGCAAGCTATTGATCTACAACATAGATATGCAAAAACTATTAAGACTAAGTTCATGATAAATTCAAGTTCAATTAATCGAATTACTAATGAACTCCCACTTAAATAAACATCCCTCAAGTTATCTAAGTGATACATGATCCAAATCAACTAACCCATGTCCGATCATCATGTGAGATGGGGTAGTCATCAATGGTGAACATCTCTATGTTGATCATATCTACTATATGACTCATGTTCGACCTTTCGGTCTCCAGTGTTCCGAGGCCATGTTTTTACATGCTAGGCTCGTCAAGTTTAACCCAAGTATTCTGCATGTGCAAAACTGTCTTACACCCGTTGTATGTGAATGTAGAGTCTATCACACCCGATCATCACATGGTGTCTCGAAATGATGAACTGCAGCAACGGTGCATACTCAGGGAGAACACTTTTATCTGTCGCCGTTCTAAGCAAAATAGGATGCATAAAGGATAAACATCACATGCAATCAAAATATGTGACATGATATGGCCATCATCATCTTGTGCTTTTGATCTCCATCTCCAAAGCACCATCCTGATCTCCATCATCACCGGCTTGACATCTTGATCTCCATCGTAGCGTCACTGCGTTGAGGTCATCACGCCAACTATTGCTTCTACAACTATCGCTAACACATAGTGATAAAGTAAAGCAATTACATGGCGCTTGCACTTCATACAATAAAGAGACAACCCTAAGGCTCCTGCCGGTTGTCGATATTACAAAATATGATCATCTCATACATCAACATATATCACATCATATCTTGACCATATCACATCACAACATGCCCTACAAAAACAAGTTAGACGTCTTCTACTTTGTTGTTGCAAGTTTTACATGGCTGCTACGGGCTTCTAGCAAGAACCATTCTTAACTACGCAAAAACCACAACGGTGATTCATCAATTTTACTATTTTAACCTTCTTCAAGGACCAGCCATAGTCAAATTTAAATCAACTAAAGTAGGAGAAACAGACACCCGCCAGCCACCTTTTATGCAAACTAGTTGCATGTCAGTCGGTGGAACCGGTCTCATGTGCATGGACATGTAAGATTGGTCTGGGCCGCTTCATCCCACAATACCGCCGAATCAAAATAAGACGTTGGTGGTAAGTAGTATGACTATCACTGCCCACAACTCTTTGTATTCTACTCGTGCATATCATCTATGCATAGACCTGGCTCGAATGCCACTGTTGGGATACGTTGCATGGAAAACAAAAAAATGTACGCACATGCAAGATCTATCTATGGAGATGCATAGCAACGAAAGGGGAGAGTGTGTCTATGTACCCTCGTAGACCATAAGCAGAAGCATTTAACAACGCGGTTGATGTAGTCAAACTTCTTAGCGCTCCAACCGATCAAGTACCGAATGTACAACACCTCCGTGTTTTGCACACGTTCAACTCGGTGGCGTCCTCCGCCTTCTCGATCCAGCAAGATGGCAAGGTAGTAGATGAGTTTCGGCAGCACGACGGCGTGGTGACGGTGATGCTGAAGCTATCTCCACAGGGCTTCGCCTAAGCACTATGAAAATATGACCGAGGGTGTAAATGGTGGAGGGGGCGCCGCACATGGCTAAGATAATGTTCTCGTGTGCTAGGCGCCCCTCCCACAAATATATAGGTGGGGGAGGAGGGTGCCCCAAGTAGGCCGACTCCTACTTGGGGTCTCCTCCCAAGTGGCACCCCCTGCCATGTATAGGTGCGGGGGAAAGGCAGGGGAGGGAGGCGCCCCCCTTTTCCTTTCTCCCATGAGAAGGGGAAGGCAGGAGGGGCTAGCCCTCCCCCTTTCCTTCCCTAGGGTTGGCTGTCTAGGGAGAGGGGCGCACCAGCCCCCTGTGGGCTGGTCTGTCTTCTCCTTGGCCCATTAAGCCCATATACCTACCCGGGGGTGTCCGGAACCCCTTCCGGTGACCCGGTGACTACCCGGTGCATCCCAAAACTCTTCTAGTGTCTGAATACCATCATCCTATATATCAATCTTTACCTCTCGACCATTCCAAGACTCCTCGTCAAGTCCGTGATCTCATCCGGCACTCCAAACAACATTCGGTGACCAAATCATATTACTCATATAACACTATATCGTCAACGAATGTTAAGCGTGCGAACCCTACGGGTTCGAGAACTATGTAGACATAACTGAGACACCTCTCCAGTCAATAACCAATAGCAGAACCTGGATGCCCATATTGGCTCCTACATATTCTACGAAGATCTTTATCGGTCGAACCGTTATGACAACATACGTAATTCCCTTTGTCCATCGGTATGTTACTTGCCCGAGATTCGATCGTCGGTATCTTCATACCTAGTTCAATCTCATTACTGGAAGGTCTCTTTACTCGTTCCATAATACATCGCCTTGTAACTAACTCAGTCATTTGCTTGCAAGCTTATGATGTGTATTACCGAGAGGGCCCAGAAATACCTCTCCGATACTCAGAGTGGATAATCCTAATCTCAATCTATGCCAACTCAAAAAACACCTTTGAAGATACCTGTAGAGCATCTTTATGATCACCCAGTTACGTTGTGACGTTTGATAGCACACAAGGTATTCCTCCAGTATCTGTATACTAAGGAATATGTATTTGTCATGAAGAAAGCAATAACAATAAACTGAACGATCATTATGCTAAGCTAACGGATGGGTCTTGGTCCATCACATCATTCTGCTAATGATGTGATCCTGTTATCAAATGACAACACATATATATGGTTAGGAAACCTTAACCATCTTTGATCAACGAGCTAGTCAAGTAGAGGCTTACTAGGGAGACGGTATTTGTTTATGTATTCACACATGTATCTAAGTTTCCGATCAATACAATTCTAGCATGAGTAATAAACCTTTATACTGATTTAGGAAATATAATAATAACCATTTTATTATTGCCTCTAGGGCATATTACCATCAGATGGTTCCCCCGACGGCAGTCCGGCACCACTGGAAGAGAGGGGGGAGAGCCCCCTCCTTCTTCTTCTTCTTCTTCTTCTTCTTCCTTGGCCTCCACCCTAGATGGGAGGAGGGTTTCCCATCTAGTCCTTGACCGCCATGGCTCCCAGAGAGCAGGAGCCCCTCCAAGATTGGATCTCTCTCTTTGTTCTCTTTAGTTTTGCATTCCCGTTTTCTGGTGGAAACCATTTCTTATATTCCCGGAGATCCCTAACTCCGATTGGGCTGAAATTCGAAGGGGATTTTTATCCGGATATTAACTTCCTTGCGGTAGAAGGACACCCCCAACCGACATTCGAGGTGGCCACAAGTGCAGGGAGTGTGCCTTGTGAGCTCTCGGGGCCTATGGGACACCCCTTATGCAGATTCTTTTTTGCAAAAATAACATATATTCCAAAAAAATATGTAAAGTTTTATTGTGTTTCGACTTTGTTTGATATGGATTTCTGTGAAACAAAAAATATGCAACAAATAGGAACTAGCACTGAACACTGGATCAATATATTAGTCCAAGAAAATCATATTAATTGTTGCCAAAAATATGTGAAAGTTGTAGAATAATGGCATGAAACAATAAAAAATTATAGATACGACATAGACATATCAGCAACTCAGATATTTGTTGTGAAACTTTGCATGGAAAACAAACAATTTCTACGCACATGCAAGATCTATCTATGGAGATGCGTAGCAATGATAGGGAGAGAGTGTGTCAACGTGCCCTCATAGACCGTAAGCGGAAGCGTTTCACAATGCGGTTGATGCAGTCGAACTTCTTCTACCTCCGACCGATCAAGCACCGAACGTATGAGACCTCCGAGTTCTGCACACATTCAGCTCGATGACGTCCCTGATATGTCCATTTTGCATCATGCTTTTATGACAATATTTATTGCATTATGGGCTGCTATTTCACGTTATGTCACAATACTTATGGCTATTCTCTCTTATTTTACAGGGTTTACATGAAGAGGGAGAATGTCGGCAGCTAGAATTCTGGGCTGGAAAAGGAGCAAATATTGGAGGCCTATTCTACGCAACTCCAAAAGTCCTGGAACTCCACGGAATACCTTGAAATAAATAAAGAAAAATCGTCGCCAAAGATGAAGGCCAAGGGGCCCACACCCTGCTCACGAGGGTGGGCCCCCTGGGCGCGCCCCCTGCCTCGTGGGCCCCCTAGTGGCTCTCCGACGCCTATATTATCCTATATGAAGTCTTCCGATGAGAAAAAAAATAGGAGGGAACTTTTCGGGACGAGACTCCGCCGCCACGAGGCGGAACCTTGGCGGAACCAATCTAGGGCTCTGGGAGAGCTGTTCTGCCGGGGACACTTCCCTCCGGGAGGGGGAAATCATCATCATCATCATCACCAACGCTCCTCTCATCGGGAGAGGGCAATCTCCATCAACATCTTCACCAGCACCATCTCATCTCCAAACCCTAGTTCATCTCTTGTATCCAATTCTTGTCTCCAAGTCCGGGATTGGTGCTAGTAGTTTGCTAGTAGTGTTGATTACTCCTTGTAGTTGATGCTAGTTGGTTTATTTGGTGGAAGATCATATGTTCAGATCCTTTATGAACATAATTAACCCTCTGATTATGAACATGAATATGCTTTGTGAGTAATTACGTTTGTTCCTGAGGACAAGGGAGAAGTCTTGCTATTAGTAGTCATGTGAATTTGGTATTCGTTCGACATTTTGATGAGATGTATGTTGTCTAGCCTCTAGTGGTGTTATGTGAACGTCGACTACATAAAACTTCACCATTATTTGGGTCTAGAGGAAGGCATTGGGAAGTAATATGTAGATGATGGGTTGCTAGAGTGACAGAAGCTTAAACCCTAGTTTATGTGTTGCTTTGTAAGGGGCTGATTTGGATCCATATGTTTCATGCTATGGTTAGGTTTACCTTAATACTTTTGTTGTAGTTGTGGATGCTTGCAATAGAGGTTAATCATAAGTGGGATGCTTGTCCAAGTAAGGGCAGTACCCGAGCACTGGTCCACCCACATATCAAATTATCAAAGTACCGAACGCGAATCATATGAGCGTGATGAAAACTAGCGTGACGATATTCCCATGTGTCCTCGGGAGTGCTTTTCCTATTATAAGAGTTTGTCCAGGCTTGTCCTTTGCTACAAAAAGGATTGGGCAACCTTGCTGCACTTTATTTACTTGTTGCTCGCTACAATTTATCTTATCACAAAACTATCTGTTACCACTTATTTCAGTACTTGCAGAGAATACCTTGCTGAAAACCGCTTATTATTTCCTTCTGCTCCTCGTTGGGTTCGACACTCTTACTTATCGAAAGGACTAAGATAGATCCCCTATACTTGTGGGTCATCAAGACTCTTTTCTGGCGCCGTTGCCGGGGAGTGAAGCGCCTTTGGTAAGGAAAACTTTATTTAGTGTGCTGAAATTTTCCGTCACTTGTTACTATGGAAAGTAATTGTCTGAGGGGCTTGTTCGGGGTATCTTCACCCCGTCCAGTAGAGCTAAGAGTTGCTCCTCAACCTACTCAACCTACTGAACCTATTGAAAATGAAACTCCTTTTGAGATTCCTTCAGGTTTGATGGAAAAACTGCTAGCTAACACTTTTACAAGAGATGGAACAAAGCCTCCTGATGAACATCTACGCTATGTGGATGATGTTTGTGGACTATTTAAGCTTGCAGGTATACCCGATGATGTTGTTAAGAAGAAGGCTTTCCCTTTATCTTTGAAGGGAGACGCATTGACATGGTATAGGCTATGTGATGATATGAAATCCTGGAACTATAAAAGATTGAAGTTGGAATTTCATCAAAATTATTACCCTATGCATCTTGTTCATTGTGATCGCAATTATATATATATATAATTTTTGGCCTCACGAAGGAGAAAGCATCGCTCAAGCTTGGGGGAGGCTTAAATCAATGTTATATTCATGCCCCAATCATGAGCTCGCAAGAGAAGTGATTATGCAAAGTTTTTATGCTCGGCTTTCTGATAACAATCGCACCATGCTCGATACTTCTTGTGCTGGCTCTTTTATGATGAAGACTATTGAATTCAGATGGAATTTATTGGATAGAATTAAACGCAACTCTGAAGATTGGGACCTCGATGAAGGTAAGGAGTCAGGTATGACACCTAAGTTTGATTGTATTAAATCTTTTATGGATACCGATATTTTCCGTAGGTTTAGCACTAAATATGGACTTGACTCTGAAATAGTAGCTTCTTTCTGTGAATCTTTTGCTACTTATGTTGATCTCCCCAAGGAGAAGTGGTTTAACTATCATCCTCCCATAGAAGTAAAAGTAGCTGCACCTATTAAAGTTGAAGAAAAGATTGTCACTTATAATGATCCTATTTTCCCACTTCTTATGTTGAGAAACCACCTTTTCCTGTTAGAATGAAGAATCATGCTAAAGCTTCAACTGTTGTTCATAAAAGTAATATTAGAACTTATACACCTCCTGAGCAAGTCAAAGTAGAACCAAATATTGCTATTGTTAAAGATCTTGTCTGATAATATCGATGGGCATGTTATTCAATTCCAGGGTGAAACTGCTAGAATTGCTAAACCTTGTGATAGAGATAAACATAGACATGTGGTAGGCGTGCCTGTTATTTCTGTTAAAATAGGAGATCATTGTTATCATGGCTTGTGTGATATGGGTGCTAGTGCTAGTGTTATACCCATTGACTTATACAAAGAAATTATGCATGATATTGCACCTGCTGAGTTAGAAGATATTGATGTTACAATTAAACTTGCCAATAGAGATACTATTTCTCCAGTGGGAATTGTTAGATATGTTGAAGTCTTGTGTGGAAAAACCAAATATCCCGCTGATTTTCTTATTCTTGGTTCTCCACAAGATAGCTTTTGTCCCATTATATTTGGTAGACCCTTCTTGAATATTGTTAATGCTAAGATAGATTGCAAAAAGAATGTTGTTACTATTGGCTTGGATGATATGGTTCATGAGTTTAATTTCTCTAAATTTAGTAAACAACATCGTGAGGAAGAATCGCCTAGTAAGGATGAAATTATTGGTCTTGCCTCTATTGCTATACCTCCTAGTGATCCTTTAGAACAGTACTTGCTAGACCATGAAAATGATATGTTCATGAATGAAAGAATGGAAATAGATGAAGTATTCTTTAAACATGAACCAATTCATCAACACAATTTGCCTGTTGAAATCCTAGGGGATACTCCTCCACCCAAGGGTGATCCCGTGTTTGAGCTTAAACTGTTGCCTGATAATCTTAAATATGCTTATCTTGATGAAAAGAAAATATATCCTATCATTATTAGTGCTAACCTTTCAGAGCATGAAGAAGAAAGATTATTGAAAACTCTGAAGAAGCACCGTGCCACTATTGGATATACTCTGGATGATCTTAAGGGCATCAGTCCCACTCTATGCCAACATAAAATAAATTTGGAAGCAGATGCCAAACCTGTTTGTGATCCTCAACGACGTTTGAATCTTAAAATGAAAGAAGTGGTAAGAAAAGAAATACTCAAGCTTTTGGAGGCAGGTATAATTTATCTCGTTGCTGATAGTCAGTGGGTAAGTCCTGTCCATTGTGTCCCTAAGAAGGGAGGTATTACTATTGTCCCTAATGATAAAGATGAGTTGATTCCGCAAAGAATTATCATAGGTTATAGGATGGTAATTGATTTCCGTAAGTTAAATAAGGCTACTAAGAAAGATCATTACCCCTTACCTTTTATTGATCAAATGCTAGAAAGATTATGCAAACATACACACTATTGCTTTCTAGATGGTTATTCTGGTTTCTCTCAAGTACCTGTGTTAGCTAAAGATCAATCAAAGACTACTTTTACATGCCCTTTTGGTACTTTTGCTTATAGACGTATGCCTTTTGGTTTATGTAATGCACCTGCTACCTTTCAAAGATGCATGATGGCTATATTCTCTGACTTTTGTGAAAAAAATTGTGAGGTTTTCATGGACGATTTTTCCGTCTATGGTTCCTCTTTTGATGATTGCTTAAGCAATCTTGATCGAGTTTTGCAGAGATGTGAAGAAACTAATCTTGTCTTCAATTGGGAAAAGTGCCACTTTATGGTTAATGAAGGTATTGTCTTGGGGCACAAAGTTTCTGAAAGAGGTATTGAAGTTGATAAAGCCAAGGTTGATGCTATTGAAAAGATGCCATGTCCCAAGGACATCAAAGGTATAAGAAGATTCCTTGGTCATGCCGGATTTTATAGGAGGTTCATTAAGGACTTCTCAAAAATCTCTCGGCCTCTGACTAGTTTATTACAAAAAGATGTACCATTTGTCTTTGACGATGATTGTGTAGAAGCATTTGAAATACTTAAGAAAGCATTAGTCTCTGCACCTGTTGTTCAGCCACCTGATTGGAATTTACCCTTTGAAATTATGTGTGATGCTAGTGATTATGCTGTAGGTGTTGTTCTAGGGCAAAGAGTTGATAAGAAATTAAATGTTATCCATTATGCTAGTAAGACTCTAGACAGTGCTCAAAGAAATTATGCTACTACCGAAAAGGAACTTTTAGCAGTTGTGTTTGCTTGTGATAAGTTTAGTCCTTATATTGTTGATTCTAAAGTAACTATTCACACTAATCATGCTGCTATTAAATATCTTATGGAAAAGAAGGATGCAAAACCTTGACTCATTAGATGGGTTCTTCTGTTGCAAGAATTTGATTTACATATTGTTGTTAGAAAAGGAGCTGAGAACCCCGTTGCAGACAACTTGTCTAGGTTAGAGAATGTTCTTGATGACCCAATACCTATTGATGATAGCTTTCCTGATGAACAATTAAATGTCATAAGCACTTCTCGTAGCACTCCTTGGTATGCTGATTATGCTAATTATATTGTCGCTAAATTTATACCACCTAGCTTCACATACCAACAAAAGAAAAAGTTTTTCTATGACTTGCGACATTACTTTTGGGATGACCCACATCTTTATAAAGAAGGAGTAGATGGTGTCATTAGATGTTGTGTACCTGAGCATGAACAGGAACAGATCCTATGCAAGTGTCACTCCGAAGCTTATGGAGGACACCATGCTGGAGATAGAACTGCACATAAGGTATTGCAATCTGGTTTTTATTGGCCTACTCTCTTCAAGGATGCCCGTGAGTTTGTTTTGTCTTGCAATGAATGTCAAAGAATTGGTAATATTAGTAGACGTCAAGAAATGCCTATGAATTATTCACTTGTTATTGAACCATTTGGTGTTTGGGGCTTTGATTATATGGGACCTTTTCCTGCCTCTAATGGATATACTCATATTTTAGTTGCTGTTGATTACGTTACTAAGTGGGTAGAAGCTATTCCAACTAGTAGTGCTGATCATAACACTTCTATTAAAATGCTTAAGGAAGTTATTTTTCCGAGGTTTGGAGTCCCCAGATATTTAATGACTGATGGTGGTTCACACTTTATTCATGGTGATTTCCGTAAGATGCTTGCTAAATATGACGTTAATCATAGGATTGCATCTCCTTATCACCTGCAGTCTAGTGGTCAAGTAGAGTTGAGCAATAGAGATCTCAAATTAATTTTGCAAAAGACTGTCAATAGGTCTAGAAGAATTGGTCCAAGAAACTTGATGATGCATTATGGGCCTATAGAACTGCATATAAAAATCCTATGGGTATGTCTCCGTATAAAATGGTTTATGGAAAAGCTTGTCACTTACCCCTCAAACTAGAACACAAGACATACTGGGCTATTAAAGAGCTCAATTATGGTTTCAAACTTGCCGGTGAGAAGAGGTTATTCGATATTAGCTCACTTGATGAATGGAGAACCCAAGCTTACGAAAATGCCAAGTTGTTTAAAGAAAAGGTTAAAAGATGGCATGACAAAAGGATACAAAAGCGTGAGTTTAATGTAGGTGGTTATGTATTGCTATACAACTCTCGTTTAAGATTTTTTGCAGGAAAACTTGTCTCCAAATGGGAAGGTCCCTACGTTATCGAGGAGGTCTATCGTTCCGGTGCCATCAAAATCAACAACTTCGTGGGCACAAATCCGAAGGTGGTAAACGGTCAAAGGATCAAACATTATATCTCAGGTAATCCTATAAATGTTGAAACCAATATTATTGAAACCGTAGCCCCGGAGGAATACATAAGGGACACTTTCCAGCCCGTTTCAGACTCCGAAAAGGAATAGGTATGTGGTACGGTAAGTAAACCGACTCCAAAGCAAATTTTAAAGCAATATTTCTCCGTTTTGGAATATTTAGAAAAATAGAAAAATAAGTAGCAGTCCGGGGAGGACACGAGGCCTCCACGAGGGTGGAGGGCGCGCCCTACCCCCCTGGGCGCGCCCCCCTACCTCGTGAGCACCTCGTGTGCCATCCGAACTCTGTTTCCTTGCATGTTACGTATTTTGGTCGGTAAAAATTCATTATATATACTCCCGAAGGTTTTGACTCCCGTATCACACAAATATCCTCTGTTTTCATTTCGAGTTGTTGCTGCTGCAGATTAAAGCAAGATGTCTTCTCAAGAGTCAATCGGAGAGAGCCGGGTATCTAACCCGGCATCGGAACCAAGGGCAAACAGCGACGCTGACCACTTTGGGCCGGCAACAGAGGAAGAGATGGAGGCTGACCTGATGAGAGTAGATGCCATGGAAGATCAAGAAGTCACCTCTCGCCTCCGAGCTGGGTTTACGATGGGGGAACTACAGAGCTCAGCTATTCCAAACTCGGTTATCCCTTCCAATGTTAAGTTTCTTTCCTATGAAAATATGAGGAGGAGTGTCTCTTGTTCTCCCGCAGCTATGCAAAATCCTTGGGTTCAAGGAGCTTTAGCCATTACAGGAAAGCTTCGCAAGGAAATAATGGACCTCAAGTAGCAAGTCAATAAGCTCGAGGAGGAGAACCGTATTCTGAGGGGAATCATCGCCAAGAATATTACGCCAACAACAAAGAAAGACACATAATCACATGGGTATGGGCACTCCCCTTGGCAACTGCCAAGCTTGGGGGAGGTGCCCTGATATCGTATCACCATCACAACTCCTATCTTTACCGTATTTCTTAGTTCGATCCTATTAGTAGTATCTTGATTTAGTAGAATAAAGTCATGGCATGATCTAGTTTTGAGTTTTGCTTTATGATCCTTCTTTGTAATCGAGTCTGTGAGCTACATAATAAAGATTAGTGTTGAGTCAAGGGCTTGATTATTTTTCCATGATCTTGGGTGATTAGAAGAAAAAGAATAACAAGAATCAAAGAGTTCATATTGATCTTAGTGAAAGTAATGACTTCACGTAGAGAGAGTATGATGATTAAAAGTTGTTGGGAGTTGGCAAATATAGCTTTGGTCATCATTGCAATTAATAGGAAGTAATAAGGAAAGAGAGGTTTCACATATAGATATATTATCATTGGCATCTTTTATGATTGGGAGCACTCATTAAAATATGACATGCTAAAGAGTTGAGGTTGGACAAGGAAGACAACATAATGAGTTATGTTTTCTTACATCCGAGATAAAGTATGTTGTCATGGATCCTCTACCGTGTTGAGCTTGCCTTTCCCCCTCATGCTAGCCAAATTCTTAGCACCAAGTAGAAATATGTAACGCCCCAGATCCGATGCGCCAGGTGTCTGCCTGTTATTCGCTGTCGTTGCCATGTCATTTGCTTGCGTGTTGCATTTTATCATGTCATCATGTGCATTTCATTTTGCATACGTGTTCGTCTCATGCATCCGAGCCTTTTCCCCGTTGTCCGTTTCGCGATCCGGCACTCCTATGCCCTCCGGCGTTCCCCTTTTGTCTCTCATTGTGAGTGGGTGTCAAACGTTCTCGGAATGGACCGAGTCTTGCCAAGAGGCCTTGGTATACTACCGGTAGACCGCCTGTCAAGTTTCGTGCCATTTGGAGGTCGTTTGGTACTCCAACGGTTAACCGGGTAACCGTTAAGCCCCTCTCTCTTTGCAGCCCAACACCACTTCCAAACTGGCTCAAAACCCATCTAACTCCCCTCCATGCTCTCAGTCGTTCGATCACGATCGTGTGGGCGAAAACCGTGCCTCATTTGGACTCTCCTAGCTCCCTCTACCAATATATATGCCTCCACCCTCCGAAATTCGCGGTCCAAACCCTAGCCAAACTCCTCCGCGCCGCCGGACATGTCCATCCGCGCCGGACATGTCCGCCGGACACGTCGTTTCGCCCAATCAGGGCGCGACACATCACCCGCGCCGCCGCCCCAGCCTCTCACGCGCCGCCACGTCACCGTCGCCGGCCCTTCTCTCTCCTGCTCCTCCGCGCCAGCCACCGCGGCCCGCCCGGGCCCGGGGCAAGCCCGCGCAGGCCCATTGTCGCCAGGAGCCGCCGCCCGCGAGGCCCGCACACCCGAGCGCCTCGCGCCCCAGCGTCGCCTGGCCCGCCGGCGCGCCTGGCCGCCGCCGCCTCGCCTTCGCCGCCAGCGCGCCGCGCCCGTGCCTCCGCCGCCGTCCTCCAGCGCCCCTCGCCCCGCGCGCCCACCCGAGGGGCCGCGCCGCCGCCTCGCCGTCCCGCCTCCCTCCGGCGCCGTTCCCGGCCCCCCTCCGTCATCCTCCGCTCGCCCCGCCGTCGGCTGCTCGCCGGAGCACCGGCGTGCCGCTGCCTCTCGTCCCGATTGGATCGGGAGGCGCCCGCGACCCCGTCGACCCCCCCTGCGTGGGCCACGGCCCAGCAGGCCCTGCCCAAGCCGGCATGTCCCCTCCTCCACAAACTGGGCCAAGCCCATGGTGAGCCCCGTTGCTAAGTTCCGCCCTAGGCGTAGTTTAGATATACGACGCCCATCTGCTTTTTTTTCAAAAACTGCCAAGTCCCTGTTTTTTTGTAAAAATCATGCCATGTTTGACCTGCCGTAACTCTGCATCCGTAGCTCCGTTTTGCGCATGTAATATGTAGAATTGTTCGTCTCGAAGAGTACATCATTTCATTCCATTGCATCATATTCATTTGAGGTCATCTTGATGCCTGAATCATCATTGTAAGAGTGCTTCATAATGTTTTCTGCTGTCTGTTAACAGAACGAGCTCTTTTGTCATTTTTGCCATGATTGATGTGTGCATCCTATGAGGTTGATTCCTAAATGTGTTTTGAACTATGCCATGCCATCTTTACAGCGGTGTATGCCATCTATTTTTGTGATCAATGTGGTGACTAGCACAAGCATGCAAACTAGGCATCGTGTTAACGCTGATTTTAGTCCCTGTTCTGCTGTAATTTTGATGCCATGTAAACATGTTGCTACTAATCATTCTATGCATAATCTGGAGATGTTCTATAAACATGTTTTGATCTACATGTCATCCTCTATCCATCCATGCCCCTGGTTGCATTTATAGGTTGCTGTAGCTTATTCATATCTTGCTCCAAAGTTGCTTGAAAATGTTGATGTCAGCCTGTTAACATTAAGTTCACTTGTTCCCATGTGTTTTCCTAGTGATCCATGCACCCTATGACCTTGCTATTGCCATGCTTAGCTTCACAAACATGCCTTCTTACTGTTGGGTGCCTTGCCATGCTATGTTTTTCTCTGTAATGAGTTGCACAAGCTCATCTACGTGCCTTCATATTTATGTTCCTGCCATATTTGAATCTGTATAAAAACTTGCTATGTTTACGTGGGTGCCATTATATTCTATGATCCTTTTTGGCTTATGGTCAGTAAGGGACTCTCTTTCTATGCAATTAGTAGATTCATGCCATACCTTTTTTTGCCATGATAAGTTCCTGTAACATGTTGTTTGATAGCTCTAAACATTACATCGTGCTGTTAATTTCTGCAAAGTCTGAAATTGTTATAACTTGCAACCTTACCATGTGTGTTTGAGCACGTTCTAGTGATTTATAGAGATAGCTCAGTGTTCATGTTTTGTTGTGCTTTATCTGTACATCATAACCATGTCTTTTGTTTTCTTGTTGAGGTGCTGTAGCATGTTGTTTTGATGCTTGCAATATGCCTAGTCGCTGTTTTGGACAGCTTGTCCTTTAAACTTGTTTCATGTGTGTGTGTTGAACCGTTGCTCCGTTTTGAGTGTGCTCTATATGAAACTTGCTTAGAATTGCATGTAATTTCATATTATCATCTGGCATCCTTGTTTTGAGGTGTTTGCATGATGTTTGAGTGCATTTTGCATCAATGCCATGTTTAACTTGTTCTGCTCATATCTTCTAAGCCGTAGCTCCGAACTAAATGAACTTTATATGGAACTTGACTAGAATCTCGTGTAGATCATCCTTGTGCATCTTAACTTGATGTTTAACTACTTGAACATAAGGTTTATTCAGATCTGGACCACTTTCGAAATATGCATATGAGGACTTACCGGAATTGTTATATGTTGTTCCCGGCCTCATTTAAACTTGTCTTGATGTGTTGCTTTTGTTTGCATCATCCACTGCCATGAGTAGCTTCATGTAGCTTTGTCATGCATCATGCTTGGTTGTGCATCATGCCTTGTTCATGTGTGGTGCGTTTACTATGTTGTGTGCTTCTTTTCGATAGTTCCTGTTTCGTTGCGATCGTGAGGATTCGTTCGTCTACGCTTGGTTCGGCTTCATCCGTTCATCTTCTTCATGGACTCGTTCTTCTTCCTTGCGGGATTTCAGGCAAGATGACCGCTACCCTGGATCTCACTACTATCATTGCTATGCTAGTTGCTTCGTTCTATCGCTTTGCTACGCTACCTATCATCTGTTTATCGAGCCATCCCATATTGCCATGAACCTCTAACCTTTGACACCTTACCTATGCAAACCATTGTTTGGCTATGTTACCGCTTTTGCTCAGCCCCTCTTATAGCGTTGCTACTTGCAGGTGAAGTTGAAGATTTCTCCATGGTGGACAGGATTTTGTTGGGATATCACAATATCTCTTATATTATTAATGCATCTATATACTTGGTAATGGGTGGAAGACTCGGCCTTTTGCCTGGTGTTTTGTTCCACTCTTGCCGCCCTAGTTTCCGTCATACCGGTGTTATGTTCCCGGATTTTGCGTTCCTTACGCGGTCGGGTGATTTATGGGACCCCCTTGACAGTTCGCTTTGAATAAAACTCTTCCAGCAAGGCCCAACCTTGGTTTTACCATTTGCCTCACCACCACCTACCTTTTCCCTTGGGAGTCGCTCTCTCGAGGGTCATCTTTATTTTAGCCCCCCCCGGGCCAGTGCTTGTCTAAGTGTTGGTCCGAACTAAGCAACCTGCGGGGCCACCTCGGGGCAACTCGAGGGCTGGTTTTACTATTAGCTTGACTCATCCGGTGTTTCCCTGAGAACGAGATATGTGTAGCTTCTATCAGGATGTCGGCGCATCGGGCGACTTTGCTGGTCTTGTTTTACCATTGTCGAAATGTCTTGTAAACCGGGATTCCGAGTCTGATCGGGTCTTCCTAGGAGAAGGTCTATTCCTTCGTTGATCGCGAGAGCTTGTCATGGGCTAAGTTGGGACACCCCTGCAGGGTATAATCTTTCGAAAGCCGTGCCCACGGTTATAGGCAGATGGGAATTTGTTAATGTCCGGTTGTAGACAACTTGACACCAGATCCGAATTAAAACGCATCAACCGCGTGTGTAGCCGTGATGGTCTCTTCTCGGTGGAGTCCGGGAAGTGAACACGGTCTCTGGGTTATGATTGACGTAAGTAGGAGTTCAGGATCACTTCTTGATCATTGCTAGTTGACGACCGTTCCGCTTGTTCTCTTCTCGCTCTTATTTGCGTATGTTAGCCGCCATATATGCTTAGTCGCTGCTGCTGCCTCACCACTTTACCCCCTTCCTTTCCTATTTAAGCTTTGCTAGTCTTGATACCCATGGTAATGGGATTGCTGAGTCCTCGTGGCTCACAGATTACTACAACAACAGTTGCAGGTACAGGTTTATGCGATGATCATGACGCGAGAGCGATGCTTGCTTGCGTTGAGTTCTTCTTCTGCTTCTTCTTCGATCAGGGGATAGGTTCCAGGTCGGCAGCCTGGGCTAGCAGGGTGGATGTCGTTTGAGTTTCTGTTTGTGATTCATCCGTAGTCGGATGATGCTCTGATGTATTGTGATGTTGTATTCATGTGGCATTGTATGCCTTATGTATGTATCCCCATCCTATATGTAATGTTGATGTAATGATACCGACCTTGCAAAAGCGTTTCAATATACGGGTCTATCCTTGGTGGGACCTTCGAGTTCCTTTTGGATAGGGTCGCATATTGGGCGTCAAAAGTTGGTATCAGAGCCTCGACCGACCCTAGGAGCCCCCTTGTTTGTTGGTCGTTGTTAAGTCTAGAAGAAAACTATTTTGAGTCTTAGGATTATATATATCGGAGAGTAGGATTTCTTTTTACTCCTCAGTCCCTTCGTCGCTCTGGTGTGGTCTCCTGACGTAGATGTTTTGTCTTTCCTCTCCTCAAATTTCACTAAAAAAATATTTTAGGATCACGCGGGTATCTTGGAATCGTTCCGATGGTTTTGGGACGAGAAAATTGTTCTTGGTGCCTCCTATCTATTTATGTGGCTTTGACCCGGGGAGTCGAGCTCTGAGGTGTTGTCGTCACAATTTTATCGTTGCAGTTCTGGAATACCTGAGATTTGCCGACATCGAAAATCTCTTTTATGCAGTTGTTGGTGAGATAACCCCGATAACCCAGTACTAGGGCGAGCTCGGGAGTATTGCCATAACTCGTATAACAGATGCTTTTCGAAGATTGAGGTACACGATTTCCGAAGGTTTCTTGGTTATGTGTTGACGGATGGATACAGCTTCGATGTAGGTATTGTTAGTTTGGGTGAGATATATTGCTTCCCCTGTATCCCCAACACCAGATTGCATAACCAGAAAGTTTCGGGAGTTTTATAGGTGGGAATTCAAGTACATCTTAGGATATATTTCCAATAGACACATGATATGATATGGGATCTATCATATGTTTGTTTCCGGCTTATTTTTGCAAGCCAATCCTTTGTTTTGTTTTATTGGTGGTATTCGAGTTGCTTCAATGTCAAGTGTTGATTCTATACCTTTCAAGTGGTGTTCTCATATTTCTATGGGAGTACTAATCCTTTTGATCATCGAGGTCGTCATGTTAATTCTATTTCTACCGGTGTGCTTCTCTTCAAGTGGATCCGATCATTTTCAACATCCGCAAGATCAACTCTAAGTTTTCTCAACGGTGTTTGTTTCATCCATCCCAAGTTGTCTTTGTTTTTCCCCACCCTCCCACCCTTTTTCCTCAAGGACCCAGATTTCTTAATCAAGTATCCATTTATTCATGTGAATCCTCTTCACTCTTTTCAATCAATGTTCTTATCCGGTGGATTTCCCATGAAGATGCTCAACAACTTCAAGTTCATCATCCTTCATTGTTGTTTCTTCTCCGGCGGATCCAATTCAAGCTTTCAGTGTTCATCATATTCCTTTCCTCGTGTCAAATGCTTTTTCATACCGGTGCACCTCTTAATCTTTCACTTCTCGCTATTCTTTTGTTCTGGAGTGCTGAAGATATCTCAGAAGACTTGTGTTTCCATTCTCAATCCGTTCAAGATATTTCGAGGTTGTTATCTCATTCAAGTCATTTAATTCTACCGGTGCAATCCCTCTTCTAAATTATTTCAACGGTGTTTTCTTTTGAGTGGGCCCTAACCCACAGGTCTTTTCCCAGGATCTTACCTAACTCTTCTAATTTTCCCGGAGTTATTCCCAAATTCCTTTCGAAGTGTGATGTAAGAATGGATTCCTTCAGTCACATGCCTTTTTCCAAGATCAATTTCAAATCATTTTCATTGTTGGCTCCACCCCTTCGCTTTTCATTCTCCTGGAGTATCTCAACAATTCATCGTGGTGTTTCTCGTCGTCATTCTCAGCATGTGAAGACCGAAGAAGAGTTCCTCTTAAATCCTTACCCGTTCTTCCAAAGATGCATAGTTCAAGCTTGATGCCATCCTCTCATAATTATTTTCGATTGTGAGAATTCTTTTCTTACCATCCGGAATTTGTCAGCAGTTGTTTTTTGGAGGCCATCGTTCCAGAAGAATTCTTCGCCCTCATCATTCCAGTTATCGTTCTCTATTTTTCCCAGTGCCTCGTTCAAGTGTTCTTTAATCAGCTCATGATTTCTTTGTTCTCATGTATCTAAATCCCCTCAAGTATCTTCATTCGTTTTCTAATTCTTCCCGGTGAATTGTGCCTTTGCTACATTCATTGTCAATTCTTACGGTGGTTCATTCAAGATTCTTTTTCCTTGATTATCATTCTAATTCTTTCATTCTTTCCAATCCTACCGGTGGTTCATGAAGACCTTCACAAGTTTGCGCCATATCTCTTTTAATCCTTTCTATGAGAATAAGTAGTATGCCAAATCCATTGCTTGTTATCAATTTAATTTGATGAAGGATAAGCATACAATAAATATTATTCTTATTTCCTCGAGGTGATTAATTCTTTTCTTCCGGAGATTGTTCATGATGAAGTAATTCTCGGTTCTAGTGTTTCCCATCTTTTCTTTTCTGGAGTTCAAATTTCCTCAGGCATTCGTCAGAACCTCCATCTAAATCATCGCAAGGCTCATCTTATTCTTTCTTCCTTCATTCTATCTTATCATCTTTTTGACAACGGAGTTCTTCATGGTAGTTCTTCATGATTTAATTCATTCTTCAAGTGTTCATTAAGATTCTTGTTCAAGAAGTTCAAGTATCTTTCCTTCTTGCCTTTCGAAGTGCAATTAATTCTTCATTTTCTTTTGAAATGGAGTTTTGCATTTCTTCTTTCTTCTCAGCTATCCAATCATTTCCGTTTGTGGTCGGTTATCACCTCATAATTTCTGAGATGTTTATCCATAAGTCCACAAAAAGCTTATTCTTTCGTTGTTGATTTTCTCAACAACTCCATTCAACCTTTCCTTCTAAGTTCTTTTCAATTCTTTCAATTCTTTCCGGAGGTTTTGTGTCATGTCTTCATCAAGTATCATCCCTTCTTCTCAAGCTCTTGTTCAATTCCTTCCATTTACAGTTGGAGTGCTGTCAAAATTATATCATTCTTATTCATTCTTATCTCGTTTCAACCAGAGTGGTTTCAATTCTATCTTGTCCATTAAACTTTTGATTCATGTCTTTGCAACCTTCAAGGTTCTCGAATGTTCCTTGTTCCTCTTTTCTAACGGAGTGTTTTCAACTTGGTTCATCTTTGTTGTTTTCTTTCTTCATTTTGCTCAACCTCTCAAGGTTCATGGTTTCACTCGTTTGTCGAAGAAGCAACTTAGTTTTACCTCTTCTCTTCCTCTTCTTTTTCCCTTCGGTGCCATCCTAGATCTCGGGACGAGATCCTCTCGTAGTGGTGGAGTGTTGTAACGCCCCGGATCTGATGCGCCAGGTGTCTGCCTGTTATTCGCCGTCGTTGCCATGTCATTTGCTTGTGTGTTGCATTTTATCATGTCATCATGTGCATTTCATTTTGCATACGTGTTCGTCTCATGCATCCAAGCCTTTTCCCCGTTGTCCGTTTCGCGATCCGGCACTCCTATGCCCTCCGGCGTTCCCCTTTTGTCTCTCGTTGTGAGTGGGTGTCAAACATTCTCGGAATGGACCGAGTCTTGCCAAGCGGCCTTGGTATACTACCGGTAGACCGCCTGTCAAGTTTCGTGCCATTTGGAGGTCGTTTGGTACTCCAACGGTTAACCGGGTAACCGTTAAGCCCCTCTCTCTTTACAGCCCAACACCCCTTCCAAACTGGCCCAAAACCCATCTAACTCCCCTCCATGCTCTCGGTCATTCGATCACGATCGTGTGGGCTAAAACCGTGCCTCATTTGGACTCTCCTAGCTCCCTCTACCTATATATATGCCTCCCCCCTCTGAAATTCGCAGTCCAAACCCTAGCCAAACTCCTCCGCGCCGCCGGACATGTCCATCCGCGCCGGACATGTCCGCCGGACACGTCGTTTCGCCCAATCAGGGCGCGACACGTCACCCGCGCCGCCGCCCCAGCCTCTCACGCGCCGCCACGTCACCGTCGCTGGCCCTTCTCTCTCCTGCTCCTCCGCGCCAGCCACCGCGGCCCGCCCGGGCCCGGGGCAAGCCCGCGCAGGCCCGTCGTCGCCCGGAGCCGCCGCCCGCGAGGCCCGCACGCCCGAGCGCCTTGCGCCCCAGCGCCGCCCGGCCCGCCGGCGCGCCTGGCCGCCGCCGCCTCGCCTTCGCCGCCGGCGCGCCGCGCCCGCGCCTCCGCCGCCGTCCTCCGGCGCCCCTCGCCCCGCGCGCCCACCCGAGGGGCCGCGCCGCCGCCTCGCCGTCCCGCCTCCCTCCGGTGCCGTTCCCGGCACCCCTCCGTCATCCTCTGCTCGCCCCGCCATCGGCTGCTCGCCGGAGCACCGGCGCGCCGCCGCCTCTCATCCCGATTGGATTGGGAGGCGCCCGCGACCCCGTCGACCCCCCTGCATGGGCCACGGCCCAGCAGGCCCAGCCCAAGCCGGCCTGCCCCCTCCTCCGCAAACTGGGCCAAGCCCATGGTGAGCCCCGTTGCTAAGTTCCGCCCTAGGCGTAGTTTAGCTGTACGACGCCCATTTGTTTTTTTTTTCAAAAACTGCCAAGTCCCTGTTTTTTTTGTAAAAATCATGCCATGTTTGACCTGTCGTAACTCTGCATCCGTAGCTCCGTTTTGCGCGTGTAATATGTCAAATTGTTCGCCTCGAAGAGTAAATCATTTCATTCCATTGCATCATATTCATTTGAGGTCATCTTGATGCCTGAATCATCGTTGTAAGAGTGCTTCATAATGTTTTCTGCTGTCTATTAACAGAACAAGCTCTTTTGTCATTTTTGCCATGATTGATGTGTGCATCCTATGAGGTTGATTCCTAAGTGTGTTTTGAACTATGTCATGCCATATTTACAGGGGTGTATGCCATGTATTTTTGTGATCAATGTGGTGACTAGCACAAGCATGCAAACTAGGCATCGTGTTAACGCTGATTTTAGTCCCTGTTCTGCTGTAATTTTGATGCCATGTAAACATGTTGCTACTAATCATTCTATGCATAATCTGGAGATGTTCTATAAACATGTTTTGATCTACATGTCATCCTCTCTCCATCCATGCCCCTGGTTGCATTTATAGGTTGCTGTAGCTTGTTCATATCTTGCTCCAAAGTTGCTTGAAAATGTTGTTGTCAGCCTGTTAACATTAAGTTCACTTGTTCCCATGTGTTTTCCTAGTGATCCATGCACCCTATGACCTTTCTCTTGCCATGCTTAGCTTCACAAATATGCCTTCTTACTGTTGGGTGCCTTGCCATGCCATTTTTTTCTCTGTAGTGAGTTGCACAAGCTCATCTACGTGCCTTCATATTTATGTTCCTGCCATGTTTGAATCTGTATAAAAACTTGCTATGTTTACGTGGGTGCCATTATATTATATGATCCTTTTTGGCTTATGGTCAGTAAGGGACTCTTTTTCTATGCAATTAGTAGATTCATGCCATGCCTTTTTTCCATGATAAGTTCCTGTAACATGTTGTTTGATAGCTCAAAACATTACATCGTGCTGTTAATTTCTGCAAAGTCTGAAATTGTTATAACTTGCAACCTTACCATTTGTGTTTGAGCATGTTCTAGTGATTTATAGAGATAGCTCAGTGTTCATGTTTTGTTGTGCTTTACCTGTACATCATGACCATGTCTTTTGTTTTCTTGTTGAGGTACCGTAGCATGTTGTTTTGATTCTTGCAATATGCCTAGTCGCTGTTTTGGACAGCTTGTCCTTTAAACTTGTTTCATGTGTGTGTGTTGAACCGTTGCTCCGTTTTGAGTGTGCTCTATATGAAACTTGCTTAGAATTGCATGTAGTTTCATATTATCATGTTGAATCCTTGTTTTGAAGTGTTTGCATGATGTTTGAGTGCATTTTGCATCAATGCCATGTTTAACTTGTTTTGCTCATATCTTCTAAGCCGTAGCTCCGAACTAAATGAACTTTATATGGAACTTGACTAGAATCTCGTGTAGATCATCCTTGTGCATCTTAACTTGATGTTTAACTACTTGAATATAAGGTTTATTCAGATCTGGACCAATTTCGAAATATGCATACGAGGACTTACCGGAATTGTTATATGTTGTTCCCGGCCTCATTTAAACTTGTCTTGATGTGTTGCTTTTGTTTGCATCATTCACTGCCATGAGTAGCTTCATGTAGCTTTGTCATGCATCATGCTTGGTTGTGCATCATGCCTTGTTCATGTGTGGTGTGTTTACTATGTTGTGTGCTTCTTTTCGATAGTTCCTGTTTCGTTGCGATCGTGAGGATTCATTCATCTACGCTTGGTTCCGCTTCATCCGTTCATCTTATTCATGGACTCGTTCTTCTTCCTTGCGGGATTTCAGGCAAGATGACCGCTACCCTGGATCTCACTACTGTCATTCTATGCTAGTTGCTTCGTTCTATCGCTTTGCTGCGCTACCTATCATCTGTTTATCGAGCCATCCCATATTGCCATGAACTCTAACCTTTGACACCTTACCTATGCAAACCATTGTTTGGCTATGTTACCGCTTTTGCTCAGCCCCTCTTATAGCGTTGCTACTTGCAGGTGAAGTTGAAGATTGCTCCATGGTGGACAGGATTTTGTTGGGATATCACAATATCTCTTATATTATTAATGCATCTATATACTTGGTAAAGGGTGGAAGACTCGGCCTTTTGCCTGGTGTTTTGTTCCACTCTTGCCGCCCTAGTTTCCGTCATACCAGTGTTATGTTCCCGGATTTTGCGTTCCTTACGCGGTCGGGTGATTTATGGGACCCCCTTGACAGTTCGCTTTGAATAAAACTCTTCCAGCAAGGCCCAACCTTGGTTTTACCATTTGCCTCACCACCACCTACCTTTTCCCTTGGGAGTCGCTCTCTCGAGGGTCATCTTTATTTTAGCCCCCCCGGGCCAGTGCTTGTCTAAGTGTTGGTCCGAACTGAGCAACCTGCGGGGCCACCTCGGGGCAACTCGAGGGCTGGTTTTACTTGTAGCTTGACTCATCCGGTGTTGCCCTGAGAACGAGATATGTGCAGCTTCTATCAGGATGTAGGCGCATCGGGCGGCTTTGCTGGTCTTGTTTTACCATTGTCGAAATGTCTTGTAAACCGGGATTCCGAGTCTGATCGGGTCTTCCTAGGAGAAGGTCTATTCCTTCGTTGATCGCGAGAGCTTGTCATGGGCTAAGTTGGGACACCCCTGCAGGGTATAATCTTTCGAAAGCCGTGCCTACGGTTATAGGCAGATGGGAATTTATTAATGTCCGGTTGTAGACAACTTGACACCAGATCCGAATTAAAACGCATCAACCGCGTGTGTAGCCGTGATGGTCTCTTCTCGGTGGAGTCCGGGAAGTTAACACAGTCTCTGGGTTATGATTGACGTAAGTAGAGTTCAGGATCACTTCTTGATCATTGCTAGTTGACGACCGTTCCGCTTGTTCTCTTCTCGCTCTTATTTGCGTATGTTAGCCACCATATATGCTTAGTCGCTGCTGCAGCCTCACCACTTTACCCCCTTCCTTTCCTATTTAAGCTTTGCTAGTCTTGATACCCATGTTAATGGGATTGCTGAGTCCTCGTGGCTCAGAGATTACTACAACAACAGTTGCAGGTACAGGTTTATGCGATGATCATGACGCGAGAGCGATGCTTGCTTGCGTTGAGTTCTTCTTCTGCTTCTTCTTCGATCAGGGGATAGGTTCCAGGTCGGCAGCCTGGGCTAGCAGGGTGGATGTCGTTTGAGTTTCTGTTTGTGATTCATCCGTAGTCGGATGATGCTCTGATGTATTGTGATGTTGTATTCATGTGGCATTGTATGCCTTATGTATGTATCCCCATCCATTATGTAATGTTGATGTAATGATATCCACCTTGCAAAAGCGTTTCAATATGCGGGTCTATCCTTGGTGGGACCTTCGAGTTCCTTTTGGATAGGGTCGCATATTGGGTGTGACAAAATACTAGTTGTGCTTCCAAATACCCTTAAACCAGTTTTGCCATGAGAGTCCACCATATCTACCTATGGATTGAGTAAGATCCTTCAAGTAAGTTGTCATTGGTGCAAGCAATAAAAATTGCTCTCTAAATATGCATGACTTATTAATGCAGAGAAATAAGCTTTGTACGAACTTGTTGTGGACACAATAAAAGCGATGAACTGCATAATAAAGGTCCACATGCAAGGGGAAATATAAAGTGATGTTCTTTTGCATTAAGATTTTGTGCATCAACCCTAAACGCGCATGACAACCTCTGCTTCCCTCTGCGAAGGGCCTATCTTTTATTATTATCATCTACCTTATACAAGAGTCACGATGATCTTCACCTTTCCTTTTTCATTTTATCCTTTGGCAAGCTCAGCATGTTGGAAAGAGTATGATATATATATATATATATATATATATATATCTAATTGGATGTAGGGGAGCATGGATTATTATTGTTGACATTACCCTTGAGGTAAAAGGTTGTGGGGCAAGACTATAAGCCCCTATCTTTCTCTGTGTCCGATTAAAACTCCGTAACCACAAGTATCGCGTGAGTGCTAGCAATTATGAAGGACTAAATGATAGTTGAGTATGTGGACTTGCTTTTGAGCTCTGACATAGACTCTTTCCGATGTTATGATAAATTGCAATTGCTTCAATGACTGAGATTATAATTGTTAGTGCCCAATAAGGTTTCTGATCCATGCTTTGGCTTTGTGAAAAGATCATCACTTGAACATGAGTAATCATATGACAATATATATATATATATATATATATATGTTGCTGTTATGAAATAATCATGATGCCTTCATGTCCGTATTTTGTTTTTATTGACGCCTCTACCTCTAAACATGAGGACATATTTATTGTTATCGGCTTTTCGCTTGAGGACAAGTGAGGTCTAAGCTTGGGGGAGTTGATACGTCCATTTTGCATCATGCTTTTATGACAATATTTATTTCATTATGGGCTGCTATTTCATGTTATGTCACAATACTTATGGCTATTCTCTCTTATTTTACAAGGTTTACATGAAGAGGGAGATGTTATCAGCTTTTTGCTTGAGGACAAGCGAGGTCTAAGCTTGGGGGAGTTGATACGTCCATTTTGCATCATGCTTTTATGACAATATTCATTGCATTATGGGCTGCTATTTCACGTTATGTCACAATACTTATGGCTATTCTCTCTTATTTTACAAGGTTTACATGAAGAGGGAGAATGCCGGCAGCTGGAATTCTGGGCTGGAAAAGGAGCAAATATTGGAGGCCTATTCTACGCAACTCCAAAAGTCCTGAAACTCCACGGAATACCTTGAAATAAATAAAGAAAAATCGTCACGAAAGATGAAGGCCAGGGGGCCCACACCCTGCTCACGAGGGTGGGGGGCGCCCCCCTGGGCGCGCGCCCTACCTCGTGGGCCCCCTGGTGGCTCTCCGACGCCCATCTTCTCCTATATGAAGTCTTTCGATGAGAAAAAAATAGGAGGGAACTTTTCGGGACGAGACTCCACTGCCACGAGGCGGAACCAATCTAGGGCTCTGGCAGAGCTGTTCTGCTAGGGACACTTCCCTCCGGGAGGGGGAAATCATCATCATCATCATCACCAATGATCCTCTCATCGGGAGAGGGCAATCTCCATCAACATATTCACCAGCACCATCTCATCTCCAAACCCTAGTTCATCTCTTGTATCCAATTCTTGTCTCCAAGTCCGGGATTGGTGCTAGTAGTTTGCTAGTAGTGTTGATTACTCCTTGTAGTTGATGTTAGTTGGTTTATTTGGTGGAAGATCATATGTTCAGATCCTTTATGCACATCATTACCCCTCTGATTATGAACATGAATATGCTTTGTGAGTAATTACGTTTGTTCCTGAGGACAAGGGAGAAGTCTTGCTATTAGTAGTCATGTGAATTTGGTATTCGTTCGATATTTTGATGAGATGTATGTTTTCTAGCTTCTAGTGGTGTTATGTGAACGTCGACTACATAACACTTCACCATTATTTGGGCCTAGAGGAAGGCATTGGGAACAGTAGTGTAGCCAGCCCAATAAGCCAGGGTGGTCCATCAATAGAAATATTTACATAAGTTTGTTTATTTTTAAAGAAATATCTTTCTACTACACTATATACAAGCTATGGGGAAATTCTAGGGTGGTCCATGAACCACCCTGGCCACCCCCTAGCTACGCCACTGATTGGGAAGTAATAAATAGATGATGGGTTGCTAGAGTGACAGAAGCTTAAACCCTAGTTTATGTGTTGCTTCGTAAGGGGCTGATTTGGATCCATATGTTTCATGCTATGGTTAGGTTTACCTTAATACTTTTGTTGTAGTTGCGGATGCTTGCAATAGAGGTTAATCATAAGTGGGATGCTTGTTCAAGTAAGGGCAGTACCCAAGCACTGGTCCACCCACATATCAAATTATCAAAGTACCGAACGCGAATCATATGAGCGTGATGAAAACTAGCTTGACGATATTCCCATGTGTCCTCGGGAGCACTTTTCCTATTATAAGAGTTTGTCCAGGCTTGTCCTTTGCTACAAAAAGGATTGGGCCACCTTGCTGCACTTTATTTACTGTTGTTACTTGTTGCTCGCTACAATTTATCTTATCACAAAACTATCTGTTACCACTTATTTCAGTACTTGCAGAGAATACCTTGCTCAAAACCACTTATTATTTCCTTCTGCTCCTCGTTGGGTACTGCTCAAAACCACTTATTACACTCTTACTTATCGAAAGGACTCCGATATATCCCCTATACTTGTGGGTCATCAGTCCCTCGCCTTCTTAATCTAGCAAGGTGTCGAAGTAGTAGATGAGTTCCGTCAACACGATAGTGTGGTAATAGTGATGGTGAAGTGATCCTCGCAGGGCTTCGCCTAAGCACCGCGAGAATATGACCGGGGGTGTAAACTATGGAGGGGGGCACCGCACACGGCTAACAATTGATGTTGTGTGTTCTATGTGCCCCCTCCCACATATATATAGGTGGGGGGAAAGAGGGAGCACCCAAGGGGCGCCCCAAGTAGGATCCAAATCCTACTTGGGGTTTCCCCAAGTGGCGCCCCCTGCCATATTTTATCGGAGAAGAAAAGGGAAGGGGAAGAGAGAAGGAAGGGGGGCGAGCCGCCTCTTTTACGTATCCCACTTGGCCTCCTGCCATAGGGGGGGCATGCCACCCCTTGTGGGCTGGTGTTCTCCCTCTCATGGCCCATATGGCCCATATATTTCCCCCGGGGTTCCGATAACCCCTCCGGTACTCCGATAAATACCCGATACACTCCGAAACACTTCCGGTGTCCATTAATACTATCATACTATATATCAATCTTTACTTCTCGACCACTTCAAGAATCATGGTCGTGTCCGTGATCACATCCGGGACTTCGAACAACATTCGGTCACCAAATCACATAACTCATATAATATAATATTGTCATTGAACATTAAGTGTGTGGACCCTACGGGTTCGAGAACTATGTAGACATGACCGAGACACCTCTCTTGTCAATAACCAATAGTGGAACCCGGATGCTCATATTGGCTCCTACATATTCTACGAAGATCTTTAACGCTCGAACCGTTATGACAACACATATTCCCTTTGTCTATCAGTAAGTTACTTGCCCGAGATTCGATCATCGGTATCTTCATACCTAGTTCAATCTCGTTACCGGCAAGTCTCTTTACTCGTTCCGTAATACATCACCTCGTGACTAAGTCCTTAGTCGTTTGCTTGCAAGCTTATGATGTGTATTACTGAGAGGGCCCTAGAGATACCTCTCCGATACTCGGAGTGACAAATCCTAATCCCGATATATGCCGACTCAACAAACACCTTCGGAGATGCCTGTAGATCATCTTTATAATAACCCAGTTATGTTGTGACGTTTGATAGCACATAAGGCATTCCTATGGTATCCGGGAGTTGCATAATCTCATAATCGAAGGAATATGTATTTGACATGAAGAAAGCAATTGCAATAAAACTGAATGATCATTATGCTAAGCTAACGGATGGGTCTTGTCCATCACATGATTCTCCTAATGATGTGATCCCGTTATCAAATGACAACTCATGTCCATGGTTAGGAAACCTTAACATCTTTGATCGATGAGCTAGTCTAGTAGATGCTCACTAGGGACACATTATTTGTTTATGTATTCACACATGTATTAAGGTTTCCAATAATTACAATTCTAGCATGAATAATAAATATTTATCAAGAATAAGGAAATATAAAATAATAACTTTATTATTACCGCTAGGGCATATTTCCTTCAGTGTCCCACTTGCACTAGAGTCAATAATCTAGTTCACATTGTCATGTGATTAACACCCATAGTTCACATCGCCATGTGACCAATACCCAAAGAGTTTACTAGAGTCAATAATCTATTTCACATTGCTATGTGATTAACACCCAAAGAGTACTAAGGTGTGATCATGTTTTGCTTGTGAGAGAGGTTTAGTCAACGGGTCTTCCACATTCAGATCCGTATGTATTTCGCAAATTTCTATGTCTACAATGCTCTCCATGGAACTATTGTAGCTAATTGCTACCACTTCCAATACATATCCAGATTGAGACTCAGAGTCATGTGGACCGGTGTAAAAACTTGCATCGATGTAACTCTTTATGACGAACTTTTTTTTATCACCTCCATAACTGAGAAATATTTCCTTAGTCTTCTAAGGATAATTTTGACCGTTGTCAAGTGATCTACTCCTGGATCATTATTGTACCCCCTTGCCAAACTCATGGCAAGGCACACAACAGATCTGGTACACAGTATGTCATATTTTATAGAACCTATGACTGAGGCATAGGGAATGACTTTCATTCTCTCTCTATATTCTGCCGTGGTCGGGTTTTGAGTCTTACTCAACTTCACACCTTGTAACACAGGCAAGAACCCTTTCTTTGACTGATCCATTTTGAACTTCTTCAAAACTTTATCAAGGTATGTGCTTTGTGAAAGTCATATCAAGCATCTTGATCTATTTCTATAAATCTTGATGCCCAATATATAAGTAGCTTCACCGAGGTCTTTCATGAAAAAAAATTCTTATTCAAGTATCCTTTCATGCTATCCAGAAATTCTATAATATTCCCGGTCAACAATATGCCATCCACATATAATATCAGAAATGCTACAAAGCTCCCACTCACTTTCTTGTAAATACAGGCTTCACCATAAGTCTGTATAAAACCATATACTTTGATCACCTCATCAAAGCGTATATTCAAATTCTGAGATGCTTGTACCAGTCCATAGATGGATCGCTGGAGCTTGCACACTTTGTTAGAACCTTTAGGATTGACAAAACCTTCTGGTTCCATCATATACAACTCTTCTTTGAGATATCCATTAAGGAATGCAGTTTGACATCCATTTGCCAGATTTCATAATGTGGCAATGGCTAACATGATTCGGACGGACTTAAGCATCGCTACGGATGAGAAAGTGTTGTTGTAGTCAACTCCTTGAACTTGTCGAAAATCTTTTGCGACAAGTCGAGCTTTGTGGACAGTAACATTACCATCAGCATCAGTCTTCCTCTTGAAGATCCATTTATTCTCTATGGCTTGCTGATCGTCGGGCAAGTCCACCAAAGTCCATACTTTGTTCTCATACATGGATCCTATCTTAGATTTCATGGCCTCAAGCCATCGGCCGGAATCTGGGCTCATCATAGCTTCTCATAGTTAGTAGGTTTGTCATGGTCAAGTAACATGACTTCCAGGACAGGATTACCGTACCACTCTGGTGCGGAACGTGCTCTGTTCGACCTACAAGGTCCAGTAGTAACTTGATCTGCAGTTTCATGATCATCATCATTAGTTTCCTCTCTAGTTGGTGTAGGCATCACGGGAACGGATCTCTCTAATGTGCTACTTTCCAATTCGAGAGAAGGTACAATTAGCTCATCAAGTTCTACTTTCCTCCCACTCACTTCTTTTGAGAGAAACTCCTTCTCTAGAAATGTTCCATTCTTGCCAATAAAGATCTTGCCTTCGGATCTATGGTAGAAGGTGTACCCAATTGTTTCCTTAGGGTATCCTTTGAAGATGCACCTCTCCGATTTGGGTTCGAGCTTATCAAGCTGAAGCCTTTTGACATAAGTGTTGCAACCACAAACTTTAAGAAACGACAACTTAGGTTTCTTGCCAAAACACAGTGCATACAGTCTCGTCTCAACGGATTTAGACGGTGCCCTATTTAACGTGAATGTAGCTATCTCTAATGCATAACCCCAAAACGATAGTGGTAAATCGATAAGAGACATCACAGATCGCACCATATCTAATAAAGTACGGTTACGACATTCGGACACACCATTGCGCTGTGGTGTTCTAGGTGGCGTGAGTTGTGAAACTATTCCACATTGTTTTAAATGAAGGCCAAACTCGTAACTCAAATATTCGCCTCTGTGATCAGATCTTAGAAACTTTATTTTCTTGTTACGATGATTCTCCACTTCACTCTGAAATTCTTTGACCTTTTCAAATGTTTTAGACTTGTGTTTCATTAAGTAGATATACCCAGATCTGCTCAAATCATCTGTGAAGGTCATAAAATAACGATACCCGCCGCGTGCCTCAACAATCATCAGACCGCATACATCGATATGTATTATTTCCAATAAGTCATTGGCTCGCTCCATTGTTCCGGAGAACGGAGTTATAGTCATCTTGCCCATGAGGCATGGTTCGCAAGTATCAAATGATTCATAATCAAGTGATTCCAAAAATCCATCTGTACGGAGTTTCTTCATGCGCTTTACACCAATATGACCTAAACGGCAGTGCCACAAATATGTTGCACTATCATTATCAACTTTGCATCTTTTGGCATCAATATTATAAATATGTGTACCACTACGATCGTGATTCAATAAACCATTTACATTGGGTGTATGACCATAGAAGGTTTTATTCATGTAAACAGAACAACAATTATTCTCTGAATTAAATGAATAACCGTATAACATGATCCAATCATATTCATGCTCAACGCAAACAGCAAATAACATTTATTTAGGTCCAACACTAATCTCGAAGGTAGAGGGAGTGCGCGATGGTGATCATATCAACCTTGGAATCACTTCCAACACACATCGTCACCTAGCTTTTAACTAGTCTCTGCAACTCCTGTTTTGAGTTACTAATCCTAGCAACTGAACCGGTATCAAATACCTAGGGGATACTACGAACACTAGTAAAATACACATCAATAACATGTATATCAAATATACATGTTCAATTTGCCATCCTTCTTATCCGCCAAGTATTTGGGGCAGTTCCACTTCCAGTGACCATTTCCTTTGCAGTAGAAGCACTTAGTTTCAGGCTTGGGTCCAGCTCTGGGCTTCTTCATGGGAGCGGCAACTTGCATGCCATTCTTCTTGAAGTTCCATTTCTTTCCCTTGCCATTTT
The DNA here is from genome assembly GCF_018294505.1 of Triticum aestivum. Lineage (NCBI taxonomy): Eukaryota > Viridiplantae > Streptophyta > Magnoliopsida > Poales > Poaceae > Triticum > Triticum aestivum. The sequence continues at coordinate 96,409,736 of NC_057807.1, read as the reverse complement.
TCTTGAAACTAGTGGTCTTGTTAATCATCAACACTTGATGCTCTTTCTTGATTTCTACCTTCGCCCATTTCAGCATCGCGAAGAGGTCAGGAATCATTTTCGTCATCCCTTGCATATTATAGTTCATCACAAAGTTCTAGTAGCTTGGTGATAGTGACTAGAGAACTCTGTCAATCACTATCTTATCTGGAATATCAACTCCCACTTGATTCAAGTGATTGGAGTACCCAGACATTATGAGCACATGCTCACTGGTTGAGCTATTCTCCTCCATCTTGTAGGCAAAGTACTTGTCAGAGGTCTCATACCTCTCGACACGGGCATGAGTCTGAAATACTAATTTCAGCTCTTGGAACATCTCATATGCTTCATGGCATTCAAAATGTTTTTGAAGTCCCGATTCTAAACCGTAAAGCATGGTGCACTGAACTATCAAGTAGTCATCTACCGAGCTTGTTAAACGTTCATAACGTCTGCAACTGCTCCTGCAATAGGTCTGTCACCTAGTGGTGCATCAAGGACATAATTCTTCTGTGCAACAATGAGGATAATCCTCAAATCACGGACCCAGTCCGCATCATTGTTACTATCATCTTTCAACTTATTTTTCTCTAGGAACATATCAAAAGATAGGGGAGCTATATCGCGAGCTATTGATCTACAACATAGATATGCAAGTACTATCAGGACTATGTTCATGATAAATTAAGTTCAATTAATCAAATTACTTAAGAACTCCCACTTAAATAGACATCCCTCAAGTCATCTAAGTAATACATGATCCAAATCAACTAACCCATGTCCGATCATCACGTGAGATGGGGTAGTCATCAATAGTGAACATCTCTACGTTGATCATATCTACTATATGATTCACGTTTGACCTTTCGGTCTCCAGTGTTCCGAGGCCATGTCTGGACATGCTAGGCTCGTCAAGTTTAACCTGAGTATTCCACATGTGCAAAACTGTCTTGCACCCGTTGTATGTGAACGTAGAGTCTATCGCACCAGATCATCGCGTGGTGTCTCAACACGATGAACTGTCGCAATGGTGCATACTCACGGAGAACACTTATACCTTGAAATTTAGTTAAGGGATCATCTTATAATGCTACCGCCGTACTAAGCAAAATAAGATGCATAAAAGATAAACATCACATGCAATCAAAATATGTGACATGATATGGACATCATCATCTTGTGCTTTTAATCTCCATCTACACATCATCATTATGATCTCCATCGTCACTAGCTCGACACCTTTATCTCCATCATTGCATCGTGGTCATCTCGCCAACTATTGTTTCTACAACTATCACTAAGGCATAGTGATAAAGTAAAGCAATTACATGGTGTTTGCATTTCATACAATAAAGAGATAACTGTATGGCTCCTAGCGGTTGCTGATAACTTTTACAAAACATGATCATCTCATACAATAACGTATATCACATCATGTCTTGACCATATCACATCACAACATGCCCTGCAAAAACAAGTTAGAAATCCTCTACTTTTTGCTGTTGCAAGTTTTATGTGGCTGCTATGGGCTTCTAGCAAGAACCGTTCTTACCTACACATCAAACCACAACAGTGTTTCATCAAGTTTGTTGTTTTAACCCTCTTCAAGGACCGGCCGTAGTCAAATTTGATTCAACTAAAGTAGGAGAAACAGACACCCGCCAGCCACCTTTATGCAAAACTAGTTGCATGTCTATCGGTGGAACCGGTCTCATGTGCGTCGACATGTAAGGTTGGTCCGAGTTGCTTCATCCCACAATACCACTAAATCAAAATAAGACGTTGGTGGTAAGCAGTGTGACTATCACCGCCCACAACTCTTTGTGTTCTACTCGTGCATATCATCTACGCATAGATCTGGCTCATGATGCCACTGTTGGGAAACGTTGCATGGAAAACAAAAAATTTCTATGCACATGCAAGATCTATCCATGGAGATCCATAGCAACAAGAGGGGGAGAGTGTGTCTACGTACCCTCGTAGACCGTAAGCGGAAGCGTTTAACAATGCGGTTGATGTAGTCGAAGTTCTTCTAGCTCAGATCGATCAAGCACCAAACGTATAACACCTCCGAGTTCTGCACACGTTCAGCTCGATGACGTCCCTTGCCTTCTTGATCTAGCAAGGTGTCGAGGTAGTAGATGAGCTCCATTAGCACGACAGCATGGTGACGGTGACGGTGAAATGATCCTCTCAGGGCTTCGCCTAAGCACCGCGAGAGTATGACCGTGGGTGTAAACTGTGGAGGGGGTGCCGCACACGGCTAACAATTGATGTTGTGTGTTCTAGGCACCCCCTCCCACATATATATAGGTGGGGGAGGAGTGAGGGAGTCCCGGACTAGGGGGTGTCCGGATGACCGGACTATAACCTTTGGCCGGACTCCTGGACTATGAAGATACAAGATTGAAGACTTCTTCCCGTGTCCGGATGGGACTTTCCTTGGCGTGGAAGGCAAGCTTGGCGACACGGATACGTAGATCTCCTCCCATTGTAACTGACTCTGTGTAACCTAGCCCTCTCTAGTGTCTATATAAACCGGAGGGTTTTAGTCCATAGGACAAACAACAATCATACCATAGGCTAGCTTCTAGGGTTTAGCCTCTCTGATCTCGTGGTAGATCTGCTCTTGTACTACCCATATCATCAATATTAATCAAGCAGGAGTAGGGTTTTACCTCCATCGAGAGGGCCCGAACCTGGGTAAAAACATCATGTCCCTTGTCTCCTGTTACCATCCGCCTAGACGCACAGCTCGGGGGGCCCCTACCCGAGATACACCGGTTTTGACACCGACATTGGTGCTTTCATTGAGAGTTCCTCTATGTCGTCATCTTTAGGCCCGATGGCTCCTCCTATCATCAACAACGACACCGTCCAGGGTGAGATTTTTCTCCTCGGACAGATCTTTGTATTCGGCGGCTTTGCACTGCGGGCCAATTCGCTTGGCCATCTGGAGCAGATCGAAAGCTACGCCCCTGGCCATCGGGTCAGATTTGGAAGTTTGAACTACATGGCTGACATCCGCGGAGACTTGATCTTCGATGGGTTCGAGCCATAGCCGAGCGCGCCGCACTGTCATGATGGGCATGATCTAGCTCTGCCGCCGAATAGTGCCCAGGAGGCCGCCTCAGTGTCCGCTCCGACCCTTAGTTCGGAGCTGACTGCGCCAATCGAGGACGGGTGGCTGGACATCGCCTCGGGGGCTGCAATCTCAATGGCGATCGAGCCGAACACCATCCTTGTCCTTTGCAAAGCTCACGACTCCAAGGTGCCGGACTCCTATCCGGACTCCGAACCTTCCGCGCCCCTGTCGATCGAACCCGATTGGGCGCCGATCATGGAGTTCGCCACTGCGGACATCTTTCAGCACTCGCCCTTCGGCGACATTCTGAATTCATTAAAGTCTCTCTCTCTATCAGGAGAGCCCTGGACGGACTATGGTCAGCGAGGATGGGATGCGGATGACGAAGAAATTCAAAGCCCACCCACCACCCACTTCGTAACCACTGTTGATGATTTAACCGACATGCTCGACTTCGACTCCGAAGACATCGACGGTATGGACGATGATGCAGGAGACGAACAGGAATCAGCGCCTATAGGGCACTGGACAACCACCTCATCTCATGATGTATACATGGTGGTCATACCTAAAAGAAACGACGATGAGGAAAAAAGGGACGCAACGAGGGATCGTTCCCTCGAAAAGCAATCAAAGTGGTGGCGTAAGCGCCACGCCAAACCCCACCTCGATAGAGACCCAGCCACAGAGCAGGGCCAACCGGAGGACGACGAACATGCCATCGAGCAACCGTCCGAACAGGGCAATTTGGGTAAACAAACCGAACAACCCGTCCCCGGTGAAGATAATAGTCTGGACGACCTCACGCTGGACAAGTTGCTGGAGCAGAAGAACCTCCACAAAAGGCTCGTCGCCACTGCGCGTAGCCTGAAAAAGCAGAAGCGGAAGATCAAAACAGCGGAAGATGCACTCAGAATTAGATGGGGCAAAGTACTCAACATCGCAGACAAGTACGGCGACAGTCGTCACACAAAGAGCTATCCGAAGCGGAAATTACTGCCGGAATTTGATGAGGAGGCCTTAGAGCCCCCGCAATCAAAAAATAAAGAAGACACCCGGTCGGATAAACAACCCCATGGCCAACATAGAGCGGCAAGGGGCGCCGCACTCAAGCCGGCACGCGATCCGTGCAAGGATTCACATCAAAAAGATGGCCCAGCTAGATTTATCTACGGGCCAAGAAAGCAAGATCTAGTAAGCAAGGCAACGCAACAAGTATCCGAACATCACGGCACACCCAAATATAGGGGTGCCGCACACCCCCTATGTTTCACCGATGAGGTGCTGGACCATGAATTTCCAGCGGGATTCAAGCCCGTAAACATAGAGGCATACGACGGAACAACAGACCCTGGAGTCTGGATTGAGGACTATATCCTCCACATACACATGGCTAGAGGAGATGACCTCCACGCCATAAAATACTTACCCCTCAAGCTCAAAGGGCCAGCCCGGCATTGGCTTAAAAGCCTTCCTGAAAACACCATCGGAAGTTGGGAAGAGCTCGAGGATGATTTTCGGGAGAATTTTCAAGAGACCTATGTCCGACCTCCGGATGCAGACGATCTAAGTCATATAACTCAACAACCCGGAGAGTCAGCCCGGAAACTCTGGAACAGATTTCTTACTAAAAAGAACCAGATAGTCGACTGTCCGGACGCTGAAGCCTTAGCAGCTTTCAAACACAGCGTTCGAGACGAATGGCTCGCCAGACACCTCGCCCAAGAAAAGCCAAGAACAATGGCCGCATTAACAAGCCTCATGACCCGCTTTTGCGCAGGAGAGGATAGCTGGTTGGCTAGAAGCAGCACCAGCGACCCAAGTACATCCAAAGTCAGGGATGGAAACGGGAAACCACGACGTAGCAAGGACCAGCGCCGAACCAAGGGAAACAGCCTGAAGAGCGCGGCAGTCAACGCCGGATTCAAAAGCTCTCGGTAGAATCAGAAAAAGCTGCCCCTCAAGGATAAGAGGGACGAGCTATCTAACCTAAACAACATCTTGGACAAAACATGCCAAATCCATAGTACTCACGGGAAGCCTGCAAACCATACCCACAGAGATTGTTGGGTCTTCAAGCAATCCGGCAAACTTAACGCCGAACACAAGGGGCTCGACATACCAAGCGAGGACGATGACGAACCCCACAAGCAGAGCACCGGAGAACAAAAGAAGTTCCCACAAGAAGTCAAAACAGTAAACTCACTTCACGTGACAAAAGGGAAGAACAGAGTGGCACCTATAGAGATACGCGCTATACGGCCTGTCCCAGAAGAGTCCCGCCACTGGTTGTTACAACCAATCACCTTCGACCATCAGGATTACTCTAGAAGTATCCGGGACGCAGGCTGGATTGCCTTGGTATTAGATTCGATAATTGACGGACTCCACTTTACACAAGTCCTAATGGACGGCGGCAGTGATCTAAACCTGCTATACCAGGACACAATCCGCAAAATGAGGATAAACCCAACAACAATTCACCACGGCAACACTTCCTTTCAAGGGGTAATGCCAGGCCCAGATACCCATTGTACCGGTTCTCTCCTGCTAGAAGTTGTGTTCGGCTTCCCCGACAACTTCCGCCGCGAAAAGCTAACCTTTCACATTGCCTCATTTACAAGTAGCTATCAAGCACTACTGGGACGCGAAGCTTTCGCCCGCTTTAACGCAATACCACATTATGCATCCCTTACGCTTAAAATGCCCGGTCCGCGAGGCATCATCTCATTAAAGGGAAATATCGAGTGTTCCTCGAGCGCGGAAGACTGTGCGGCTGCCTTGACAGCCACACACTAAACCGGCTTCACTAACCAAAGCACCTAAACAGGTCGTTCAGACCCCGGACATGGCTAGACGAGTCCGGCGTAAACATACAGGGGCTTAATAGCCGCATACCCCCGTGCAAGGGGCTCTGCGCGTATACAACAAGAGACAATAAAGCTCAATTCTACCCATTTCCCGAATTATACTTTGTTTATTTAATATAACATAGATTTTCGCATGATTGTTTTCAACTAAGTTCCTCTCTTTTACAGATGAGCACCGTGCTACACCCATCCAGGATACGGCACAACGAAGACACAGGCGCAGACATGCAATAGGGACCCGTTATAAGGATTCTTTTCAGATTAAGACCCTGCGTAAACCTTTTTTACTGTCTCTTGTTGATAACATCCCCCGATTTCTTTCTATAACCGAGGAGGAGGCTGGCGTCTTGGCATGTGGCCACGTCAGAATTTTGCGCGTACCTGGACACCAGGGGCTTCTTACCAATGGCATTGTTCAGCCCGTCTTCATAAAGACCAAATACCTTAGGGAGTGTTCAGCGTCTCGAGTTTGGCCTTATATGCATCAGCTCCGAATCATGTCTTTGGTCAAATGTTGGGTTTGCCCGGCTCCTGTGTTTTGCTGCCTCACGTTCCGCTCTATTGGCTAAGGCGGCACCAGGAGAACTACTGCGATTGTGCCCCGGTTCGGCCAGGCGAGCACCTCAGTAGAGAAAGCTGAAAATTGACTGTCATGATGTAGCATGAGACTGGTCAACCACTCGATGACCCGCCAGAATCTTTAGGATTCCTCCGCATTAACGAAGGGCGGTTTCCTGGTCAGGCACACACGTGCCCCGAATTCAGGTGAGCGCGGTGCCCCTAGGGGCTATATAGTAGCCCCACTGTCAAACTCCTATGGCTAAGTGAAAGTGATAAAGCATTATAGTCCGGTTGCCTAGTTTGCTGCGCTATCACCTCCTTTATAGGACCAATACGTTGGATCAAGTGTGAAAATGCGCCTTCTGCGAACACCCCCGCATTATATGCGTGGGGGCTGAAGCCGAAGACTGCCATCTTTCAGGTTATATACACATATACATTAACGGCCGCACAGGAACTATTCTAATTCTTGAAAGCACAAGTATGAAAAGCTTTTATATTAAATCGAAACATTGTTTTACAATGATACATGTTATTCGAACATAACATCCTTCGAGCACTGCGTCTCTATTAAATGAGCGCCCTGCAGAACTTCCTGAAAATAGTGCTCGGCAGGTACTCGGCTTCCATCCGAATCTGGGGATGCAACAGCACTGGCCTTCATATCCACCCAGTATGTCTTGACACGGGCAAGAGCCATCTGTGCACCCTCTATGCACGCCGACCTCTTCATTGCATTAATATGTGGCACCGCACCGAGGAACTGCTGCACTAAGCTAAAATAACTCTTCGGCTCGGGCCTTTTCGGCCATAGATGACTCACGACATGATTCATGGCGAGTCCGGATAACCTATTCATCTCTGCCCATGCAGCCAAACGATCGGATACTTAAAGTGGGCGCTCTGGATTGTGGAACTGCGACCAAAAAAGCTTCTCCACTTTGTGGTCATTTTGATCACGAAAGTGTTCGGCCGCGTCCGCGGCACTCGCTGCCAAGTCCAGTTAAGTGTTCGCCGCACTCCACTTTTGGTCCAACGGAGCATATTTAGGATCCCCGAACTTCATCCACAGCATATAGGGCTTTCCAGCCGTGATATCTCCGGCCTGACGTAGCTCCTCCTTCATAGCTCTCATCGCAGAGCGAGTATCCTTGGCCTCGGTAGTGACCTTCTCTAGGTCCTTCTGTGCCACCCAATCTTCTTTTTCAATAAGCTTGCAGCGGTTGGCAACATTCTTCAACTTTTTAGCCATCTCGGACATTTCCTTCTTGCTTTGGCAGTGAGCAGCCTGTTCGGCTCTCAGCTCTTCAGTCGCCTTTAAGGCAGCCACATCGCTTTTCCTGGCCTGCTCCTTGGCTCGGGCAAGTTCCGCCCGAAGGTTCTCCATGGCAGCGGCACCATCTGCATCAAGCACATATGTTGTAAGGTACGGGCATCAAGCTCCTCTTACCAGGTGTCTTCGGAGAAATTATATACCTTGTGCCTCGTCAAGCCGCTTGTTGACAAGCGCGATGTCGGCATCTGCCACGTCAAGTTGCCGCTTTAGCTCGGCAAATTCATCAGTCCGGCCAGCCACCGGACACTTTGCCACCTACATAGGAAAGGCGCAATATTATACCTGGGATTATGATCCTCGGCGCATCGTCCTTTTTGACAACGCACCGAGTCTCATGGGCTACTATCTATACAGGGCGCATCTTATATATGCGGATCTGTCAAAAGGTACATCGTTTCATGTACCTCAAAACCTGTCAGTAAACTCCTGACGGCCTCGTATAACCCGCTCTCCGCGGATGAGATCCTTCTAATCACCGTATCCATCAACGCACGATGTACTTCGAAGATAGACGCTCGCCCGAGCAGATCCTTTAGCTCCTCCGACCGCACACCAGACGGTGTCGGACTCGTCCGATGGCCTTCTTCGAAGGCCGGACATGGAGGGCCTTGGGGGCCATACGACTGCCTTCCGGCCCTGCCAGATTCGGAGAAACCCTCCGTGATGACACCTCAGGGTTGCCCGCCTCGCAAGGCGGTATGGCAGGGGGAGGCGTTCCGCTCTCCATCATCTCCGGACGAAGATCCCCTGAAGATGAGCTCTGCCGAGAAGGGCGGAGATCCAAACTACAAGGTAAAATTTCGGTTATCTTCCTCAGAAATAGAACGGGGATATCTCTCATTTTAAAAAACCCCTCTTTACTTACGGCTCGGTGGAGAGCTGATCCCCTTGGGGACGCGATGCGACCGAGGCACCTCCCGGCGCCGGACCCTCTGACGAAGATTTCTTCCCCCGCTTTTTGGCCATGGCCTTCGGGTCTTCAGAGGCGGTCCTCTTCTTTCCCTGGTTAGAGGAATTCTCGATTCCTCCTTTCCTGACAGCCTCCTTCGGGGAGGCGGTAGCTTCCTTGTTCCCCTCTTCGCCTTCTTCCAAAGGCGCAGCCTCTAGCATCCTGGTTAACACGGGATCCGGCGTAGTCTCAGGGAGGGGGGCCGGACACCTGATTAGCTTTGCTTTCTCTATCCACTCCTGTTTAAGGGACGGCTCTTTTAAGGGCGATTTTATGATAAATATACGTATAGCGAGTCCGGGTATAGGGCTACTTACTTGAGTATCCGGACGATTGCAGCTCAGACCTGCATCCTCGGATGAATCCGGAGACATTGCTTGTGATCCGAAGAACAAATTGTACATCTCCATGGGCGTCGCTCCCGCAAAATGTTGGAGGGCTCGTGGTCCTTCCGGATTAAACTCCCACAAGCGGAGGGGTGGCGTTTGCAGGGCAGGATGCGGCGAATCAACATAACCTGCGTCACTACGGCCAGATTGATATCTCTTTCTAGGAGATCTCGAATGCGGCCCTGCAACAAGGGCACGTCCTTGGACGGCCCCCAGTTAAGCCCTTTATTGACCCATGATGCTAGCTGTGGCGGGGGACCCGAGCGAAAGGCAGGTGGCGCCACCCATTTGGTGCCCCTGGGAGCTCTGATATAAAACCACTCTTGTTGCCACGAGCCGAACTCCTCTTGAAAAGAGCCCTCGGGCCATGGAGCATCGGCAATCTTGCTTATAACAGCACCTCCGCACTCCGCGTGCTGCCCCTCGATCATCTTCAGCTCCACTTTGAAGGTTTTGAGCCACAATCCGAAGTGAGGAGTAATGTGGAGGAAGGCCTCACACACGACAATGAACGATGAGATATGGAGGATGGACTCCGGAGCTAAGTCCCCTCACGAAGGGGTCAATCGGGAAGCCTAGTCCCCGAAGGAAGTGAGACGCGAACACCATGCTCTCACCAGGCTTGGGAGTGGGAATGACCTGCCCTTGAGCAGGCAGCCTATGCAAGATTTCGTCGGTTAGATACCTGGCATCTCTTAACTTTAACACGTCTTCTTCCGTAACGGAGGAAGGCATCCACCGGCCTTGAAGGTCGGAGCCGGACATTGTCGGAAGTTCGAAGCGCCTGAATCTGAAGCTTTGGGTGTTGGAACTCAAGGTAAGAGGCGGATTTGATTGAGATTGAAAGAAAGGAGTCGAGCCTTGGTCTCTTTATAAAGAGGTTGAATACCAAGAGCCCTCCCCGTGACCGTTTGGGACTCGCCTTCGTTTGAGAAGACATACCAACAGGCACGATTGGGTTACCCACGCCCGTATTGATGAGAATCCCGAAATAAGGAGACACGGCCTCTGCTTTGACAAGACGTGCCAAGGAAACCGCCTCGCTAAATGCGCTGAGGTGGGATAGTAAAACAATTCGAATAAAGGCTTGGCCGTGGCATGATGCCATGCTATGGAATACGACAGTAGATTAGATTTGTACAAATATTATTCTCTCTACGGAGGTATGTGGAACTTATTTTGCAGAGCCGGACACTATCCTTGTGTTCAAAATCTTCTATGAAGTATTCGGAGGAGGAACCCGCCTTGCAACGCCGAAGACAATCTGCGTGCCGGACTCGTCGTCATTGAAGCCTGGTTCAGGGGCTACTGAGGGAGTCCTGGATTAGGGGGTGTCCGGATGACCGGACTATAACCGTTGGCTGGACTCCTGGACTATGAAGATACAAGATTGAAGACTTCTTCCCGTGTCCGGATGGGACTTTCCTTGGCATGGAAGGCAAGCTTGGCGATACGGATATGTAGATCTCCTCCCATTGTAACCGTCTCTGTGTAACCCTATCCCTCTCTGGTGTCTATATAAACCGGAGGGTTTTAGTCCATAGGACTAACAACAATCATATCATAGGCTAGCTTCTAGGGTTTAGCCTCTCTGATCTCGTGGTAGATCTGCTCTTGTACTACCCATATCATCAATATTAATCAAGCAGGAGTAGGGTTTTACCTCCATCGAGAGGGCCCGAACCTGGGTAAAAATATCGTGTCCCTTGTCTCCTGTTACCATCCGCCTAGACGCACAGTTCGGGACCCCCTACCCGAGATCCGCCGGTTTTGACACCGACAAGGAGGGAGCAGCCAGGGGGCGCCCCAAGTAGGATACGAATCCTACTTGGGGTTTCCCCAAGTGGCGCCCTCTGCCTTATTTTAGCGGAAAAGAAAAGGGAAGGGGGAAGGGGGAAGGAAGGGGGCCGAACCCCCTCTTTTCCTTCTCCCACTCGGCCTCCTGCCATAGAGGGGGCAACCCTTGTGGGCTGGTGTGCTCCCCTCTCATGGCACATATGGCCCATATATTCCCCCTGGGGGTTCCGGTAACCCCTCCGGTACTCCGATAAAAACCCGATACACTCTGGAACACTTCCGATGTCCGAATACTATCACCCTAGATATCAATCTTTACCTCTCGACCATTTCAAGACTCCTCATCATGTCCGTGATCATATCCGGGACTCTGAACAACATTAGGTCACCAAATCACATAACTCATATAATACAATATCATCATCGAACGTTAAGTGTGCGGACCCTACGGGTTCGAGAACTATGTAAACATGACTGAGACACCTCTCCGGTCAATAACCAATAGTGGAACCTGGGTGCTCATATTGGCTCCGACATATTCTACAAAGATCTTTATCGGTCGAACCGTTATGACAACATACGTTATTCCCTTTGTCAATCGGTATGTTACTTGCCCGAGATTCGATCCTCGCTATCTTCATACCTAGTTCAACCTCGTTACCGACAAGTATCTTACTCGTTCTGTAATACATCACCTCATGACTAAATCCTTAGTCGTTTGCTTGCAAGCTTATGATGTGTATTACCGAGAGGGCCCTAGAGATACCTCTCCGATACTCTGAGTGACAAATCCTAATCTCGATCTATGCCAACTCAACAAACACCTTCGGAGATACCCGTAGAACATCTTTATAATCACCCACTTACGTTGTGACGTTTGATAGCACACAAGGCATTCCTCTGGTATAGGGGAGTTGCATAATCTCCTAGTCGAAGGAATATGTATTTGACATGAAGAAAGCAATAGCAATAAAACTGAATGATCATTATGCTAAGCTAACGGATGGGTCTTGTCCATCACATCATTCTCCTAATGATGTGATCCCGTTATCAAATGACAACTCATGTCCATGGTTAGGAAACCTTAACCATCTTTGATCAACGAGCTAGTCTAGTAGAGGCTCACTAGGGACACATTGTTTGTTTATGTATTCACACATGTATTAAGGTTTCCAATCAATACAATTCTAGCATGAATAATAAATCTTTATCACTAATAAGGAAATATAAACTAAAAACTTTATTATTGCCTCTAGGGCATATTTCCTTCAATATTTATATTGAGGAGAGAGAGAGAGAGAGAACCATCTAATGATATGAATCATACTTCAAAGTCACGGGCGATCATGATGGCCTTCAAGTTGATGGAGATGGCCATCAAGATGATTTCCTCCTCCAGCAGAGTACCAGAAAAGGCCTGCATATTGGATCACATAAATAGAGGTGTGTAGCGATGGAATATTAGGGCGATAGATTCTCGAAGGGTTTCAGTGGTATATGAAGTAATGAGGACTGAGAGATGGTAAATCAAAGCACTAGGTGGCCCATGTGATAGGGCCACGTGCCCCCCATGGTTGGGCGTGTGAGGGGCATAGGCAGCTCCTGGCCTATGCCGCTGACCTCTAGAAGCTTTGGACCTTAAACTTTCGCTCGTTTTTTCTGGGATTTTTCAGCCCCATGAAATTAGTTTCCCTGAAAAGTCCAAAAACAGCAGAAACAACAACTAGAAATGGGCACTGGATTAATAGGTTAGTCCAGAATAATAATATAAAATGATTTAAATTGGTTCCATGAAAGTGCTAATTATGGGCTAGAGGAGGGAGTGAATAGGCAATTTTTATAAAAGTCTTCAAAACAAGCAATATCTTTGAAGACAGATGGACAAATAACACCTAAACAAGATGCAGCGGAAGATAAACTACTCTAGCCATGCCATAGTCAAAGAAACAATACAAAGAAAGCACAAAGACAGATAGCTGCTAGGTAGAATAGTCCGGAATAGGAAGACAAGATGAAGCCAAATATGTAATCAGGGGAGAATGTCTTCCCATAGTGAATTCAATGAGAGTAGGTGGGCAATAACTTCACAAAGCTAAATAGTAAGTATAGGGTGAAGTGATAGAACCAGTTGCTTGACGAAGACAAGGATGTGGTAGACCAGTTCCAATTGTTGTGACAACTGTACGTCTGGTTAGGGAGGCTGAGATTGAACTCAGAAGACCACGTACTCACCTTATTCCCCTTGAGCTAAGGTCGCTTAGTCCTCTCCGAATCACTCAAGTAAGTCTTCAAGGTAGATTTCCAAACCTTCACAGACTTCGTTCACCGACGTTTCACAATGACTCTTGGATCCTCAGAATGCGACGCCTAACCGACTGGAAGATCACAGTCTTCAAGTGTAATAAGTCTTCAGATCACGCGGAAAGAAAGACTTCAGTGATGCCAAACACTCTTTGGGATGTGGGTGTTTTGCGTTTGTCCTTGCAAGGATTCTCTCTCAAAAGCTTCGGAGGTGGGTTGCTCTCAAATGACTAAAGCCGTTCACTAACTATGAGCAACCACCAGTTTATGGTGTAGGGGGTGGGCTATTTATAGCCAGGAGGCAACCCGAAATGTGAAGGAAATATGCCCTAGAGGCAATAATAAAGTTGTTATTTTGTATTTCCATATTCATGATAAAGGTTTATTATTCATGCTAGAATCTTATTGATCAGAAACCATAATACATGTGTGAATACATAAACAAACACCGTGTCCCTAGTAAGCCTCTACTAGACTAGCTCATTGATCAAAGATGGTTAAGGTTTCCTAACCATGGACATGAATTGTCATTTGTTAACGGGATCACATCATTAGGAGAATGATGTGATGGACAAGACCCGTCCGTTTGCTTAGCATAATGATCGTTCAGTTTTATTGCTATTGCTTTCTTCATGTCAAATACATATTCCTTTGACTATGAGATTATGCAACTCCCGGATACCATAGGAATGCCTTCTGTGCTATCAAACGTCACAACATAACTAGGTGACTATAAATATGCTCTACAGGTATCTCCGAAGGTGTTTGTTGAGTTGGCATAGATCGAGACTAGGATTTGTCACTCCGAGTATTGGAGAGGTATCTCTAGGCCCTCTCGGCAATATACATCATAAGCTTGCAAGCAAACGACTAAGGAGTTAGTCACGAGGTGATATATTGCAGAACGAGTAAAGAGACTTTCCGGTAACAAGATTGAACTAGGTATGAAGATACCAATGATTGAATCTCGGGCAAGTAACATACTGATAGACAAAGGGAATAATGTATGTTGTCATAACGGTTTGACTGATAAAGATCTTCGTAGAATCTGTCGGAGCCAATATGAGCATCCAGGTTCCGTTATTGGCTATTGATCGGAGAGGTGTATCAGTCATGTCTACATAGTTCTCGAACCCGTAGGGTCCGCACGCTTAACGTTCAATGACGATATAGATATGAGTTATCTGATTTTTGTGACCGAATGTTGTTCGGATTCCCGGGTGAGATCACGGACATGACAAGGAGTCTCTAAATGGTCGAGAGGTAATATTAATATATAGGACGATAGTATTCGGAAACCAGAAGTGTTCTAGGGGGTACCGTGTACATATCGGGTCACCGGAAGGGGTTCCGGGCACCCCCGACAAAAGATATGGGCCTAATGGGCCAAGAGGGGAAACACTCCAGTCACCAAGAGCTGGTGCGCCCCCCCCCCCCATATGGGCCAAACCAATGGGAGAAGGAAAAGGGGGAAGAGAAAGGAAAGGGGGGATTCGGCCTCCCCCTTCCTTTCCCCCCACCTCTTTCCTTCCCTCTTCGGTAAATAAGGAAGGGGGGCGGCCAGCCTAGGAGGAACCCATGTAGGATTCAAACCTACTTGGGGCGCCTCCTGGCCTCTCCCCTCTCCCTCTGACCTATATATATGAGGGGGCGCCCCTAGCACACACAACATCAATTGTTAGTCGTGTGTGGTGCCCCCCTCCACGGTTTACACCCACGGTCATATTCTCGTGGTGCTTAGGCGAAGCCATGCATAGATCACATCATCATCACCGTCACCACGCTGTCGTGTTGAGTAACTCATCTACTACCTCAACACCTTGCTGGATCAAGAAGGTGAGGGACTTCATCGAGCTGAACGTGTGCAGAACTCGGAGGTGCCGTACATTTGGTACTTGATCGGTGGAGCGCGAAGAAAGTTCAACTACATCAACCGCATTGTGAAACGCTTCTGTTTACGGTCTATGAGGGCACATAGACACACTCTCCCCCTCATTGCTATGCATCTCCATGGATAGATCATTGCGTGTGCGTAGAATTTTTTTGTTTTCCATGCAATGTTTCCCAACAGTGGCATCATGAGCCAGGTCTATGCGCAGATGATGTGCATGAGTAGAACACAAAGAGTTGTGGGCGGTGATAGTCATACTGCTTACCACCAATGTCTTATTTTGATTCGACGGTATTGTGGGATGAAGCGGCCCGGACCAATCTTACATGTCGACGCATGTGAGACCGGTTCCACTGACAGATATGCAACTAGTTTTGCATAAAGGTGACTGGCGGGTGTCTGTTTCTCCTACTTTAGTTGAATCGAATTTGACTGCGGCCGGTCCTTGAAGAAGGTTAAAACAACAAACTTGACGAATCACCGTTGTGGTTTTTTCCGTAGGTAAGAACTGTTCTTGCTAGAAGCCCGTAGCAGCCACGTAAAACTTGCAACATCAAAGTAGAGGATGTCTAACTTGTTTTTACAGGGTATGTTGTGATGTGATATGGTCAAGACATGATATGATAAACATTATTGTATGAGATGATCATTTTTTGTAACTTATCGACAACCGGCAGGAGCCTTATGGTTGTATCTTTATTGTATGAAATGCAAACACCATGTAATTGCTTTACTTTATCACTATGCATTAGCGATAGTTGTAGAAGCAATAGTTGGCGAGACAACCACGACGCTACGATGGAGATCAAGCTGTCGAGCCGGTGACGATGGAGATCATGACGATGCTTTGGAGATGGAGATCAGAAGCACAAGATGATGATGGCCATATCATGTCACATATTTTGATGGGATGTGATGTTTATCTTTTATGCATCTTATTTTGCTTAGTACGGCGGTAGCATTATAAGATGATCCCTTCACTAAATTTCAAGGTAAAAGTGTTCTCCATGAGTATGCACCATTGCTGCAGTTCTTCGTTTCAAGACACCACATGATGATCGGGTGTGATAGCCTCTACGTTCACATAAAACGGGTGTAAGACAGTTTTACACATGTAGAATACTTGGGTTAAACTTGACGAGCCTAGCATGTCCAGACATGGCCTCGGAACACTGGAGACCGAAAGGTCAAACGTCAGTCATATAGTAGATAAGATTGTTGGAAATATTCCCTAGAGGCAATAAGAAAATGGTTATTATTATATTTCCTTGTTCATGATAATTGTCTATTGTTCATGCTATAATTGTATTAACCGGAAACCGTAATACATGTGTGAATGCATAGACTACAACATGTCCTTAGTGAGCCTCTAGTTGACTAGCTCGTTGATCAATAGATGGTTGCGGTTTTCTGACCATGGACAATGGATGTCATTGATAACGGGTTCACATCATTAGGAGAATGATGTGATGGGCAAGACCCAATCCTAAGCATAGCATAAGATCGCATAGTTTGTTTGCTAGAGCTTTTCTAATGTCAAGTATCTTTCCTTAGACCATGAGATTGTGCAGCTCCGGATACCGCAGGAATGCTTTGGGTGTATCAAACGTCACAACGTAGCTGGGTGGCTATAAAGGTGCACTACAGGTATCTTCGAAAGTGTCTGTTGGGTTGGCACGAATCGAGACTGGGATTTGTCACTCCGTATGACGGAGAGGTATCTCTGGGCCCACTCGGTAATGCATCATCATAATGAGCTCAATGTGACTAATGAGTTAGCCACGGGATCATGCGTTACAGAACGAGTAAAGAGACTTGCCGGTAACGAGATTGAACTAGGTATAGGGATACCGACGATTGAATCTCGGGCAAGTAACATATCGATGGACAAAGGGAATTGTATACGGGATTGATTGAATCCCCGACATCGTGGTTCACCCGATGAGATCATCGTGGAACATGTGGGAGCCAATATGGGTATCCAGATCCCGCTATTGGTTATTGGCCAGAGAGGCATCTCGGTCATGTCTACATGGTTCCCGAACCCGTAGGCTCTACACACTTAAGGTTTGGTAATGCTAGAGTTGTAATGGGAATTGTATATGGTTACCAAAAGTTGTTCGGAGTCTCAGATGAGATCCTGGACGTCACGAGGAGTTCCGGAATGGTCTGGAGGTAAAGATTTATATATGGGAAGTCCTATTTTGGCCACCGGAAAAGGTTCTAGAAGGTTCCGGAGTGGGGCCCACCTGCATGAGGGGACCCACATGAACGTGGGTAGTGGGGGCAAGGCCCCACACCTTTGGTCAAGGCACACCAAGATCCCCCCTTAGAAGGAATAAGATCATATCCCGAAGGGATAAGATCAAGATCTCTAAAAAGGGGGGATAACAATCGGTCGGGAAGGTAAATGATGGGATTTGTTTCCTCCCACCTTTGCCAACGCCCCAATGGACTTGGAGGGCAAGAAACCAGCCCCCTCCACCCCTATATATAGCGGGGAGGCGCATGGGAGCTAGGACCCTTGCGCCTGGCGCAACCCTCCCCCTCCAACTCCTCCTCCTCCTCCTCCTCCGTTGAGCATAGTGAAGCTCTGCCGGAGAACCACGAGCTCCACCACCATGCCATCATGTTGCCGGAGTTCTCCCTCAACTTCTCCTCTCCCCTTGCTGGATCAAGAAGGAGGAGATGTCCACGGGCTTTTTATGTGTTGAATGCGGGGGCGCCGTCCGTTCGACGCTAGTATAGGATCTTCCATGATTCGAATCTCCGTGAGTACGACTCTATCAACCGCGTTCTTGTAACACTTCCGCTTAGCGATCTTCAAGGGTATGAAGATGCACTCCCTCTCTCTTGTTGCTAGCATCTCCTAGATTTATCTTGGTGACATGTAGGATTTTTTTTAATTATTACTTCGTTCCCCAACAATGATCAACATAGAGATGTTCACCATTGATGACTACCCCATCTCACGTGATGATCGGACATGGGTTAGTTGATTTGGATCACGTATCACTTAGATGACTTGAGGGATGTCTATTTAAGTGGGAGTGAGGGAGTCCTGGACTAGGGGGTGTCCGGATAGCTGAACTATCATCATCAGCTGGACTCCAAGACTATGAAGATACAAGATTGAAGACTTCGTCCCGTGTCCGGATGGGACTTTCCTTGGCGTGGAAGGCAAGCTTGGCGATACGGATATGTAGATCTCCTACCATTGTAACTGACTCTGTGTAACCCTAGCCCTCTCCAGTGTCTATATAAACCGGATGGCTTTAGTCCATAGGACGAACAACAATCATACCATAGGCTAGCTTCTAGGGTTTAGCCTCCTTGATCTCGTGGTAGATCTACTCTTGTAACACACATCATCAATATTAATCAAGCAGGACGTAGGGTTTTACCTCCATCAAGAGGGCCCGAACCTGGGTAAAACATCGTGTCCCTTGTCTCCTGTTACCATCCGCCTAGACGCACAGTTCGGGACCCCCTACCCGAGATCCGCCGGTTTTGACACCGACATTGGTGCTTTCATTGAGAGTTCCTCTGTGTCGTCACCGATAGGCTCGATGGCTTCTTCGATCATCATCAACGACGCAGTCCAGGGTGAGACCTTCCTCCCCGGACAGATCTTCGTATTCGGCGGCTTTGCACTGCGGGCCAATTCGCTTGGCCATCTGGAGCAGATCGAAAGCTACGCCCCTGGCCGTCAGGTCAGATTTGGAAGTTTGAACTTCACGGCTGACATCCGCGGGGACTTGATCTTCGATGGATTCAAGCCACAGCCAAGTGCGCCGCACTGTCACGACGGGCATGATCTAGCTCTGCAGCCGGACAGTACCCTGGAGGCCGCACTCGAGCCCGCTCCGATCTTCAATTCGGAGCCGGCTGCGCAGATCGAGGACGGATCGCTAGACACCACCTCGGGGGCTGCAACCTCTACGGCGATAGAGCCGAACACTAATCTTGTCCCTCATGAAGCCCGTGACTCCGAGGTGCCGGACTCCGAGCCGGACTCCGAGCCTCCCGCGCCCCCTCCAACCGAATCCGGTTGGGCGTCGATCATGGAGTTCACCGCTGTGGACATCTTTCAACACTCACCTTTCGGCGACATCTTGAGCTCGTTAAAGTATCTCTCGTTATCAGGAGAGCGCTGGCCGACTGCGGTCAGGGCGGTTGGGATGCGGACGATGAAGAAATTCAACGCCCACCCACCACCCACTTAGTAGCCACTGTCGACGATCTAACCGACATGCTAGACTTCGACTCCGAAGACATCGATGGTATGGACGACGATGCCGGAGACGACCAAGAACTAGCGCCTATCGGGCACTGGAAAGCCACCCCAACTCACGACGTATACATGGTGGATACACCAAAAGGAAGCGATAATGAGGAACAACGAGACATGGCGAAGGACAACTCCCCCAGCAAACAACCAAAACGGCGACGCAAGCGCCGCCCGAAGTCCCGCCTCGATAAAAACGGCACCCATACAGACCCGGCCCTAGAGCAGGGCGAAGCAGTGGACGGCGAACACGCCACCAAGCAATCATCCGAACACGGTGAACTGGACAAGCAACCCATCCCCGGCGAAAACAAGAGCCTAGACGATCTCACGCCGAACACATCACCAGAGCATAAGAACCTTCATAAAAGGCTCGTCGCTACTGCAAGAAGTTTGAAGAAGCAAAAGCGGAAGCTCAAAACAGCAGAGGACGCACTCAGAATGAGATGGAGCAAAGTACTCAATACCGCAGATAAATATGACGCTAGTCGCCAGGCAAAGAGTTACCCGAAGCGCAAGCTGTTGCCCGAATTCGACGAGGAGGCCTTAGAGCCCCCGCAGTCAAAAAAGAAAGAGGCCGCCTGGCCGGATAGACGACCAGATGACAGGCTAAGAGCAGCAAGGGGCTCCGCACACAAGCCGGCACACGATCAGCATAAAGATCCTCGGAAAAAGGATGACCCGGTCAGGTCTATCTATGGGCCAAAAAAGAAGACTCCAGGAAGCAACACAACCCGCCGAGCGTTTGAAGACAACGGCACACCTAAATACAGGGGCGCCGCACACCCACTATGTTTCACCGACGAGGTACTGGATCATGAATTTCCAGCGGGATTCAAACCCGTAAACATAGAGGCATATGACGGAACAACAGACCCCGGAGTCTGGATTGAGGATTATATCCTACACATACATATGGCCAGAGGAGACGATCTCCATGCCATAAAATACCTACCCCTCAAGCTCAAAGGGCCAGCTCGGCATTGGCTCAAAAGCCTCCCAGAAAATACCATTGGAAGTTGGGAAGAGCTCGAGGATGCGTTTCGAGCAAATTTTCAAGGGACTTATGTCCGCCCTCCGGATGCAGACGATTTAAGTCACATAACTCAACAGCCCGGAGAGTCAGCACGCAAATTCTGGAACAGGTTCCTCACCAAAAAGAACCAAATAGTCGACTGTCCGGACGCCGAAGCCTTAGCAGCCTTTAAGCACAACGTCCGAGACGAATGGCTCGCCAGACACCTCGGCCAGGAAAAACCAAGAACAATGGCCGCACTAACAAGCCTCATGACCCGCTTTTGCGCGGGGGAAGACAGCTGGCTGGCTAGATGCAGCACCAGCGACCCGAGTACATCCGAAGTCAGGGATGGAAATGGGAAATCACGACGCAGAAAAGATCAGCGCCGGAATAAGGAAGATGGCCCAAATAGCACGGCGGTCAACGCCGGATTCAAAAGCTCTCGGCCGAATAATAAAACACTGCCCCTCAAGGACAACAGCGACGAGCTATCCAACCTAAACAAAATTCTGGATAGGCTATGTCAAATACATAGTACCTCCGGGAAGCCTGCAAACCATACCCACAGAGATTGTTGGGTCTTCAAACAGTCCGGCCGACTTAACGCCGAACGCAAGGGGCTCGACACACCAAGCGAAGACGACGACGAACCCCACAAGCAGCACGCCGGAAAACAGAAGACTTTCCCACTAGAAGTCAAAACAGTGAACTCACTTCATGTGATAACACGAAAACACAGTGCGGCACCTGCCATACCAGGACACCATCCGCAGAATGGGGATAGACCCTACCAAAATTCGCCGTAGCAGCACTTCCTTCAAAGGAGTGACGCCAGGCCTTTAAGCCAATTGAACAGGCTCTGTACCACTAGAGGTTGTGTCCGGTTCATCCGACAACCTCCGTCGCGAAAAGCTCACTCTCCATATCGCCCCATTTCACAGTGGCCCTCAAGCACTACTGGGACGCGAAGCTTTCGCCCATTTTAACGCAATAACACATTACGTGTCTCTTACGCTTAAAATGCCCGGTCCACGCGGCATAATCTCATTAAAGAGTAACTCCGAGTGTTCCTCGACCATGGAGAACGTGAGGCCGCCTTGACAGCCACACACTAATCCGACCTTGCAGGTCAAAGCCCCTAAAAACAGGTCATTCAGACCTCGGACACGGTTAGGCGAGTCCGGCGTAAATAAACAAGGGGCTTCCCAGCCGCATACCCCTTTACAAGGGGCTGCGCGTATAAACGATGAGAGCCAATAAAGCTCAACTTTATTCATCTTCCAAATTATACTTTATTTTAAATACAACTTTTGCACAATATTTCTTCCAAACTAAGTCCTTCTCTTTTACAGATGAAGCACGTGCTACACCCGTCCAGGATACAGCACAACGGAGACACAGGCGCAGACGTGCAGCAGGGACCCGTTGCAAGGATTCTTTTCAGATTAAGACCCTGCGTAAACCTTTCTTACTGTCTCTTGTTGATACACATCCCCCGGTTTTCTACCATAACCGAGGAGGAGGCTGGCGTTTTGGCATCGGCCGCGTCAGAAGTTCCCGCCTGTACCTGGACACTAGGGGCTTAGGGCATTGTTCTGCCCGGTATCATAAAGACCGAACACCTCAGGGAGTGTTCGGCGTCTCGAGTTAGGCCTTATATGCACCAGCTCCGAATCATGTCTTTGGTCAAATGTTGGGTTTGCCCGGCTCCTGTGTTTTGCTGCCTTACGTTCCGCTCCATCGGCTAACGCGGCACCAGGAGAACTACTGCGATTGTGCCCCGGTTCGGCCGGGCGAGCACCTCAGTAGAGAAAGCCGAAAACTGACTGTCATGATATAGCGAGAGACTCGTCAACCACTCGATCGACTATTGGAATGTTTAGAATTCCTCCGCTTTGACGAAGGACCGCTTCCCGGTCAGGCACATACGCGCCCCGAGTTCGGAGAGCGCGGTGCCTCTAGGGGCTATATAGTAGCCCCACCATCGAGCTCCTATGGCTAAGTGAAAGTGATAAAGCATTATAGTCCAGTTGCCTAGTTTGCTATGCTATCACCTCCTTCAAAGGACCAAGACGTTGGATTAAGTGTGAAAAGGCGCTTTTCCTTTTTGCAAACACCCCCGCACCATGTGCGTGGGGGCTGAAGCCAAAGACTGCAACTTTTAGGTTATTTATACATATACGGCCGCACAGGAGATAGTTCAATACTTGAACGCACAAGTATAAAAAGCCGTTGCATTATAAACATGATCTCAAAAATCATACATGTCATTTAAACATAACATCTTTCGAGCACTGCGACTCTATTAAACGAGCGCCCTGCAGGACTTCCTCAAAATAGTGCTCGGCGGGTAATCGGCTTTTGTCCGAACCCCGGGATGCAACAGCGGTGGCATCCATCTCCGCCCAGTATGTTTTCACATGGGCGAGAGCCATCCGTGCACCTTCTATGCATG
The DNA here is from genome assembly GCF_018294505.1 of Triticum aestivum. NCBI lineage: Eukaryota > Viridiplantae > Streptophyta > Magnoliopsida > Poales > Poaceae > Triticum > Triticum aestivum. The sequence continues at coordinate 96,386,775 of NC_057807.1, read as the reverse complement.
CCGACCGCTTCATCGCCTTGATATGCGGCACCGCCCCAAGGAATTGCTGCAACAAGCCAAAATAACTCTTCGGCTTGGGCCTTTCCGGCCACAGATGAGCGACCACATCCGTCATGGCAAGTCTGGACAATCTATTCAGCTTAGCCCACTCAGCTAGCCCATCAGTCAACGGAAGTGGACGCTGCGGACTATGGAATTGAGACCAGTAAAGCTCTTCCATTTCGTGATCCTTCTGGCTTCGGAAGTGCACGACTGCGTCCGCCGCACTCGCCGCCAAATCCAGATAAGGATCCTCCGCACCACACAACTGGCCCAGCTGAGCATACTTCGGATCCGTGAACTTCCTACGCAGAAGAAAGGGCTTTCCAGCCGCAATGTCTCCGGCTTGACGCAGTTCCTCCTTCATAGCCCGCATCTCACTCCGGGCATCCTTGACTTCGGCGGCGGCCTTCTTCAGGCCCTCTTGCTCCACTCGGCGTTCTCCTTCAAGAACCTCACAACGGTCGGTAGCATCTTTTAATTTCAAGGCCATTCCGGCCATCTCTTCCCTGCTTCGGCAGTGAGCAGCCTTTTCGGCTTTTAGCTCTTCCGCTGCCTTCGAGGCAGCCGCATCACTTTTCCTGGCTTGCTCCTTGGCTCGAGCAAGCTCTGCTCGAAGGTCTTCCACAGCAGCGGCACCATCTGCATCAAGCATACAAATTGTAAGGAATGGGCGTCAGCTCCCTTACTAGGCGACCGCGGAGCAACCACCTACCTTGTGAATCATCAAGTCGTTTATTGACCAGCGCGATGTCCGCATCCGCAACATCGAGTTGCCTCTTCAGCTCGGCAACTCCATCAGTCCGGCTGGCCACCGAATGTTTCGCCACCTGCATAGGAAAGGCGACATTCTATTACTGAGATTATGATCCTTGGCACGCTGTCGCTTTCGACAGCATACCAAGTCTCAGGGGCTACTATCTATACAGGGCGCACTCCATGTGCAAAACTGTCAAAAGGTATGTCATTTTTTGCGTACCTCAAACCCCGTCAGCAAATTTCCGACGGCCTCATACAACCCGCTTTCGGCGGATGAGATCCTCTCAATTACCATACTCATTAATGTGCGGTGATCTTCCGAGATAGACGCCCTCTTGAGCAAATCCTGCAGCTCCACCGGCCGTACTCCAATGGGTGCCGGACTCTCCGGCCCCGCCGGACTCGGGGAGACCCTCCGTGACGACACCTCAGGGTTGTCCGCCCCGCCCGACGGGGCGGCAGATGGAGGCGTCTCGCTCTCCATCATCTCCGGACGAAGGTCCCCCGAAGTTGAGCTCTGCTGAGATGGGCTGAGATCCGAACTACAAGGTGAAAACTTCGGTTACCTTTGGAAATAATATAGGGGCGTTCCCTATTACAAAATTCCCCCTTTTTTACTTACGGCTCGCTGGAGGGCTGATTCCTATGGGGAGACTGTGCGGCCGGGGCTCTTCCCGGCACAGGACCTTCCGGTGCAGATTTCTTTCCCCGCTTTGAGGCCTTGGCCTCCGGGTCTTCGGAAGCAGTCCTCTTCTCCCCCTGGAAGGAGGGACTCTCGATTCCCCCCTTACTGAAAGCCTCCTTGGCAGAGGTGGTAGTTTCCCTGTGCCCCCCTTCGCTCTCCTCCGAAGGCGCAAACTCCAACATTTTGACTAACACGGGATCCGGCGTGGTCTCAGGGAGGGGGCCGGACACCGTATCAGTTTTGCTTGCGCTATCCACTCCTGTCCAAGGGATAGCTAGTTAAAAGGCAAACCCATGATAAATAAATGGACAATATATCCGGACACAGGGCTACTTACTTGAGTATCCGGGCGATTGCAGCTTAGGCCGGCGTCCTCGGTCAAGTCCGGACGCATCTCTTGCGATCCGAAGAACAGTTTGTACATCTCCGCGGGTGTCAAACCCATGAAGTGTTGGAGAGCTCGTGGCCCCTCCGGATTAAATTCCCACAGGCGGAGGGGGCGACGTTTGCAGGGCAGAAGGCGCCGGATCAGCATAACCTGTGCCACTACAACCAGATTAATCTCCCTTTCTTGGAGGCCTCGAATCCGGTCCTGCAACAGGGGTACGTCTTTGGACGGCCCCCAGTTAAGCCCCTTGTTGACCCATGACGTCAGCCGTTGTGGAGGGCCCGAGCGGAAGACGGGCGGCGGCTTCTGCCTGCTGCCCCTTGGAGCGGTGATATAGAACCACTCCTGTTGCCACGAGCCGAGCTCCTCCTGAAAAGAGCCCTCGGGCCATGGAGCATCGGCCCTCTTGCTTATAACCGCCCCGCCGCACTCTGCCTGACGCCCCTCAATCATCTTCGGCTCCACGTTGAAGGTTTTGAGCCACAAGCCGAAGTGAGGGGTAGTGCGGAGGAAGGCTTCGCAGACGACAATGAATGATGAGATGTGGAGGATGGACTCCGGAGCCAAGTCATGGAATTCCAGCCATAGTAAAACATGAGCCCCCTCACGAAGGGATCCATCGGGAAGCCTAAACCCCGACGGAGGTGAGACACGAACACGACGCTCTCGCCGGGCTCGGGAGTAGGAATAACTTGCCCTCGGGCAGGCAACCTATGCGAAATCTCGTAGGTCAAGTACCTGGCGTCTCTCAGCTTTAGCACGTCTTCTTCCGTGATGGAAGAGGGCATCCACCGGCCTCGTAGGTCGGAGCCGGACATTGTCGAAGGTCGAAGGTACCCGAATCTGGAGCCCTGGGTGTTGGAACTCAGGAGCGAGGGGCGGATTCGATTGAGGATTGAAGAAAAAGAACAGGCCTTGGTCTCATTATAAAGAGGAAGAATACCAAGAGCCGTCCCCGTGACCGTTTGGAACCCGCCTTCGATGGAGGGGGCGTGGCAACGGGCGCGGTTGGGTTACCCACGTCCGTATTTATGAGAATCCCGGAATAAGGGGAACACGATCTCTGCCTCGACAAGACGTGCCAAGGAAACCGCTTCGCTAAACACGCTGAGGTGGCACAATAAAAACGATTCAAGAAAGGCTTGGTAGTGGTGTGACGTCACGCCACCAAATACGTTAGCAGATTGAACTTGTGTAATATTATTCTCTCTACGGTGGTACGTGGAATTTATTTTGCAGAGCCGTACAATATCCTGGTGTTCATAATCTTCCATAAATTATTCGGAGGAGGAACCCGCCTTGCAATGCCGAAGACAATATGCGCGCTGGACTCGTCGTCATTGAAGCCTGGTTCAGGGGCTACTGAGGGAGTCCTAGATAGGGGGTGTCCGGATAGCCGAACTATCATCATCAGCCGGACTCCAAGACTATGAAGATACAAGATTGAAGACTTCGTCCCGTGTCCGGATGGGACTTTCCTTTGCATGGAAGGCAAGCTTGGCGATACGGATATGTAGATCTCCTACCATTGTAACCGACTCTGTGTAACCCTAGCCCTCTCTGGTGTCGATATAAACCGGATGGCTTTAGTCCATAGGACGAACAACAATCATACCATAGGCTAGCTTCTAGGGTTTAGCCTCCTTGATCTCGTGGTAGATCTACTCTTGAAACACACATCATCAATATTAATCAAGCAGGACGTAGGGTTTTACCTCCAACAAGAGGGCCCGAACCTGGGTAAAACATCGTGTCCCTTGTCTCCTGTTACCATCCACCTAGACTCACAGTTCGGGACCCCCTACCCGAGATCCGCCGGTTTTGACACCGACGGGGAGTTCTTAAGTAATTTGATTAATTCAACTTAATTTATCATGAACTTAGTCTTGATAGTTTTGCATATCTATGTTGTAGATCAATAGCTCGCGATATCGCTCCTATATATTTTTGATATGTTCCCAATGTTGGGGACATCGCTTATCGGGAACTTATTGGTCGACCCATGATAAGGGGTAAATCGGCCAGTTTATCGACATATCAGCCGATTTATCGCCATATCGGCTGAATTATCGGCCGATATATCTTATCGGTTAGACAACGGTAAGCAATAAATCGGCCGATTTATCGGAATATCGGAAGATATCTTGAACAGTGTATGTTCCTAGAGAAAACTAAGTTGAAAGATGATAGTAGAAATGATGCGGACTAGGTCTGTGATCTAAGGATTACGCCATTGCTGCACAGAAGAATTATGTCCTTGATGCACTGCTAGGTGATAGACCTATTGCAGGAGCAGATGCAGATGTTATGAACGTTTGGCAAGCTCGACATGATGACTACTTAACAGTTTAGTGCGCCATGCTTTACGGCTTAGACCAAGACTTCAAAAACATTTTGAATGCCACAGAGCATATGAGATGTTCAAAGAGCTGAAATCAATATCTCAGACTCATGCCTGTGTCGAGAGGTATGAGACCTCTGACAAGTACATTGCCTACAGGATGGAGGAGAATAGGTCAGCCAGTAAGCATGTGCTCAGAATGTCTGGGTACTACAATCGCTTGAATCAAGTGGGAGTTAATCTTCTAGATAAGATAGTGATTAACAGAGATATATAGTCACTATCACCAAGCTACTAGAACTTCGTGATGAACTATAATATGCAAGGGATGACAAAAATGATTCCCAAGCTCTTCATGATGCTGAAATCGGCGAAGGTAGAAATCAAGAAAGAGCATCAAATGTTGATGGTTAACAAGACCACTAGTTTCAAGAAAAAGGGCAAAAGGGAAAGAAAGGGAACTTCAAGAAGAATGGCAAACAAGTTGCCGCTCCCATGAAGAAACCCAAAGCAAGACCCAAGCCTGAAACTGAGTGCTTCTACTACAAAGGAAATGGTCACTAGAAGAGGAACTGCCCCAAATACTTGGCGGATAAGAAGGATGGCAAAGTAAACAAAGGTATATGATATACATGTTATTGATGTGTACTTTACTAGTATTCATAGTAGCCCCTGGGTATTTGATATCGGTTCCGTTGCTAAGATTGGTAACTTGAAAAAGGAGTTGCAAAATGAACAAAGACTAGTTAAGGGTGAGGTGACGATGTGTGTTGGAAGTGATTCTAAGGTTGATAAGATCAGCATCGCACACTCCCTCTACCTTCGGGATTAGTGTTGGACCTAAATAAATGTTATTTGGTGTTTACGTTGAGCATGAATATGATTGGATCATGTTTATTGCAATATGATTATTCATTTAAATCAAAGAATAATTGTTGTTCTATTTACCTGAATAAAACCTTCTATGGTCATACACACAATGTAAATGGTTTATTGAATCTCGATCATAGTGATACACATATTCGTAATATTGATGCCAAAAGATGCAAAGTTGATAATGATAGTGCCACATATTTGTGGCACTGCCGTTTAGGTCATATTGGTGTGACGCGCATGAAGAAACTCTGTGCGGATGAACTTTTGGAGTCGCTTGATTATGAATCATTTGATACTTGTGAACCATGCCTCATGGGCGAGATGATTAAAACTCCGTTCTCTGGAACAATGGAGCGAGCTAATGACTTAATGGAAATAATACATACCGATGTATGCGGTCCGATGAGTGTTGAAGCACGCGGTAGGTATCGTTATTTTCTGACCTTCACAGATGATTTGAGTAGGTATGGGTATATCTACTTGATGAAACACAAGTCTGAAACATTTGAAAAGTTCAAAGAATATTATAGTGAAGTGGAGAATCATTGTAACAAGAAAATAAAGTTTCTATGATCTGATCGCGGAGGAAAATATTTGAGTTACGAGTTTGGCCTTCATTTAAAACAATGTGGAATAGTTTCACAACTCACGCCACCTGGAACACCACAGCGTAATGGTGTGTCTGAACATCGTAACCATACTTTATTAGATATGGTACGATCTATGATGTCTCTTACTGATTTACCACTATCGTTTTGGGGTTATGCATTAGAGACAATTGTATTCATGTTAAATAGGGCACCGTCTAAATCCGTTGAGACGACACCGTATGAACTGTGGTTTGGCAAGAAACCTAAGTTGTTGTTTCTTAAAGTTTGGGGTTGCGACACTTATGTCAAAAGGCTTTAGCCTGATAAGCTCGAACCCAAATCAGAGAAGTGTGTCTTCATAGTATACCCTAAGGAAACAATTGGGTACACCTTCTACCACAAATCCGAAGGCAAGATCTTTCTTGCCAAGAATGGAACCTTTTTAGAGAAGGAGTTTCTCTCAAAAGAAGTGAGTGGGAGGAAAGTAGAACTTGATGAGGTAATGTACCTTCTCTCGAATTGGAAAATAGCTCATCACAGAAAATCATTCCCGTGATGACTACACCAACTAGAGAGGAAGCTAATTATGATGATCATGAAACTTCAGATCAAGTTACTACTGAAGCTCATAGGTCAACTAGAGCACGATCCGCACCAGAGTGGTATGGCAATCCTGTTCTAGAAGTCATGTTACTAGACCATGGCGAACCTAAGAACTATGAAGAAGCTATGATGATCCCAGATTCCGATAAATGGCTTGAGGCCATGAAATCTGAGATAGGATCCATGTACGAGAACAAAGTGTGGACTTTGGTGGACTTGCCCGATGATCCGTGAGCCATTGAGAATGAATGGATCTTCAAGAAGAAGAATGACGCTGATGGTAATGTTACTGTCTACGAAGCTTGACTTGTCGTGAAAGGTTTTTGACAAGTTCAAGGAGTTGACTACGATGAGACTTTCTCACTCGTAGCGATGCTTAAGTCTATCCGAATCATGTTAGCAATTGCCGCATTTTATGATTATGAAATCTGGCAAATGGACGTCAAAATTGCATTCCTTAATGGATTTCTTAAAGAAGAGTTGTATATGATGCAACCAGAAGGTTTTGTCGATCCTAAAGGTGCTAACAAAGTGTGCAAGCTCCAGCGATCCATCTATGGACTGGTGCAAACATCTCGAAGTTGGAATATACGCTTTGATGAGGTGATCAAAGCATATGGTTTTATACATACTTACGATGAAGCCTGTATTTACAAGAAAGTGAGTGGGAACTCTGTATCATTTCTAATATTATATGTGGATGACATATTGCTGATTGGAAATGATATAGAATTTTTGGGTAGCATAAAGGGATACTTGAATAAGAATTTTTAATGAAAGACTTGATGAAGCTACTTACATATTGGGCATCAAGATCTATAGAGATAGATCGAGACGCTTGATAAGATTTTCAATGAGTACATACCTTGACAAGATTCTAAAGGAGTTCAAAATGGATCAGTCAAAGAAGGAGTTCTAGCCTATATTGTAAGGTGTGAAGTTGAGTAAGACTCAAAGCCCGACCACGACAGAAGATAGAGAGAGAATGAAAGTCATTCCCTATGCCTCAGCCATAGGTTCTATAAAGTATGTCATGTTGTGTACCAAACCTGTTGTGTACCTTGCCATGAGTTTTGACAAGGGGGTACAATAGTGATCCAGGAGTAGATCACTAGACAACAGTCAAAATTATCCTTAGAGGACTAAGGAGATATTTCTCGGTTATGGAGGTGATAAAGAGTTTGTCATAAAGAGTTACGTCGATACAAGCTTTTACACTAATCTAGATGACTTTGAGTCTCAATCTGGATACGTATTGGAAGTGGGAGCAATTAGCTAGAGTAGCTCCATGCAGAGCATTGTAGACATTGAAATTTGCGAAATACATACAGATCTGAATGTGGCAGACCCGTTGACTAAACCTCTCTCACATGCAAAACATGATCACACCTTAGTACTCTTTGGATGTTAATCACATAGCGATGTGAACTAGATTATTGACTCTAGTAAACTCTTTGGCTATTGGTCACATGGCGATGTGAACTATGGGTGTTAATCACATGACGATGTGAACTAGATTACTGACTCTAGTGCAAGTGGGAGATTGAAGGAAATATGCTTTAGAGGCAATAATAAAGATGTTATTTTATATTTCCTTATTCTTGATAAAGGTTTATTATTCATGCTAGAATTGTATTGATCGGAAACCTTAATACATGTGTGAATACATAAACAAACACCATGTGCCTAGTAAGCCTCTACTAGACTAGCTCGTTGATCAAAGATGGTTAAGGTTTCCTAACCATGGACATGAGTTGTCATTTGATAACGGGATCACATCATTGGGAGAATGATGTGATGGGCAAGACCCATCCGTTATCTTAACATAATGATCGTTTAGTTTTATTGCTATTGCTTTCTTCATGGCAAATACATATTCCTTCGACTATGAGATTATGCAACTCCTGGATACTGGAGGAATGCCTTGTGTGCTATCAAACATCACAATGTAACTGGGTGATTATAAAGATGCTCTACATGTATCTCTAAAGGTGTTTGTGGAGTTGGCATAGATCAAGAATAGGATTTGTCACTCCGAGCATCGGAGAGGTATCTATGGGCCCTCTTGGTAATACACATCATAAGCTTGCAAGCAAGTGACTAAGGAGTTAGTCACGGGGGGGGGGGGTATTACAGAACAAGTAAAGAGACTTGTCGGTAACGAGATTGAACAATGTATGAAGATACCGACGATCGAATCTCGGGCAAGTAACATACCGATAAACAAAGGGAATAACGTGTGTTATCATAACGGTTCAACCGGTAAAGATCTTAATTGAATATGTATGAGCCAATATGAGCATCCAGGTTCCGCTATTGGTTATTGGCCGGAGAGGTGTCTCAGTCATGTCTACATAGTTCTCGAACTTGTAGGGTCCACACGCTTAACGTTCGATGACAATATAGTATTATATGAGTTATGTGATTTTGGTGACCCCCGGATGAGATCACAAACATGACGAGGAGTCTCTAAATGGCCGAGAGGTAAAGATTGATATATAGTACAATAGTATTCGGACACCAAAAGTGTTCCGGGGGGTACCGGGTACATATCGGGTCACCGGAAGGGGTTCTGGGCACCCCCGACAAAAGTTATGGGTCTAATGGGCCAAGAGGGGAAATGCTCCAGCTACCAGTGGCTGGTGCGCCCCCCATATGGGTTCAACCAAAGGGAGAAGGAAAATGGGGAAGAGAAAGGAAAGGGGGGATTCGGCCTCCCCCTTCCCTTTCTCCCCCTCCTCTTTCCTTCCCTCTCCGGTAAATAAGGAAGGGGGCCGGCCGACCTAGGAGGAACCCAAGTAGGATTCGGTCCTACTTGAGGCGCCTCCTAGCCTCTCCCCTCTCCCTCCCACCTATATATATGAGGGGGCCCTAGCACACACAACATCAATTGTTAGCCGTGTGCGGTGCCCCCCTCCACAGTTTACACCCATGGTCATATTCTCGCGTGCCTAGGCAAAGCCCTGCGCGGATCACATCACCATCACCGTCACCATGCCGTCGTGCTGATGGAACTCATCTACTACCTCGACACCTTGCTGGATCAAGAAGGCGAGGGATGTCAGCGAGGTGAACGTGTGTAGAACTCAGAGGTGTCGTACATTCGGTACTCGATCAGTGGAGCACGAAGAAAATTCGACTACATCAACCGCGTTGTGAAACACTTCCGCTTATGGTCTACGAGGGTACGTAGACACACTCTCCCCCTCGTGCTATGCATCTCCATGGATAGATCATTGCGTGTGCGTAGAATTCTTTTTGTTTTCCATGCAACATTTCCCAACAACATGATATGTCCAAAATGACCCCGGGTCATTGGGGAACTAACACGTGTCCAGCCGTCGAATTTCAAACACACGTGACAACTTAACTTGGACTACAAGCAAAGCTGACTTACCCAATTCAGGATAAGATTTTCTCTCATTATCTTCACTCGAAGACATAGGATTTGGGTTGAGCATCACGTCAGTTTTCTGACTTTCTTCACTTGGACCCCACTTAACAGTTCGGTGGTTCCTATGACTCAAGAAAGAAGAAAATGAAACTACAAAAAGAACTATGTCTTCGCACTCCATTGTCTTCAAGTGAATGTCTTCACACGTCATTATCTTCGACGTGAATGTCTTCGTGAACCACTAATGTCATCAATGTCTACATACATTTTTAGGGATCATCTTCGATGGGTAAACCGAATCAATAGGGACTTCTATATGTGTTCTCATGTGAATCTCACAAACACATTAGTCCCTCAACCACGTTTGTCGTCAATACTACAAAAGCATCTAGGGGTGGCACAAGATGCACTTACATGTCAAAAGTATGCTATTTTAATATAAATATGGCATGAAACAATCAAAAATTATACGTACGTCGGAGACGTGTCACCCACCTCCAACCGCACTAAACCCATCACACCAGCATCTTCATGTCGCGGGGCGTAGGCCGCAACCTTCAAGCAAATAGCTCGTCTGCTTGCCCCGCCACCAAGATGTCGTGCTGCCAGATAAGGGGACCGCACCATTGGGGAAGCCCACCACCACAGGAGGAGCATGGGAGCAAGTATCGTCATTGCCGCAATAGCGGCTAGCAACGACGGTAATAGGAAGGAACACCGACGTGGGAGGGCCGACAACATAGTAGGTTAAGGAGCCTCCCCTGTCGCCCCGGCTAGGGGCTGAACCAGGCTAGCACTAGGCTTCGGGCATGTTGCTCCAGTGCTACATTGATCTATAGTAGCTATAGTGCAAAATATAGCCTGTGTGAGGGCGTCACAACCCAGGCCATGGCCGGGGGAGGGGGGCTGCCTCCCAGCTCTGCCACTGGTCCGGCTGGAGACACATAGGTGTTTTTACTAAGATCTTATAACTTTCCCAAGTTTGACCAAGTTATAGAAAAACGTTCGATTTTGGTAATGTTTACTGTAGCATTTATTATATCATTCTAGAATGAGCCAACTATGTGGCTTGTTTGTTTTAGAGTACCAATTGGTGACTTGTATTTAATTTGCGGTCTTGATCAAAATTTGTGTGTGCATATTCGTAGATATCAACCACTTGTATATGCTTTTATTTCTATTTTATAAGAGTTAATGTTTGTGGCCGTGCGACGAGCTAGAACGGCCACTTGCGCTTTCACCATGCGGCCGCGAGGTCCCACACACATCCCTCTATCCTCATGACCTTATCCCCACTAGGGAGCGACCCTCGTGCATGAAATCTCTTCTTCCTCCCGATAAAACCAAGGCCCTCCTTCCAATCTCTCTCTCACCTTTGTGCCATCAGCGCCCTAGTCCCCACCAGCTCTCCTCCTCCCCTCATGCAGTAAGCTCACGCGTCGTGGCTCATTCGCCATGACATGACCAATCGGCTGTTGGAATGGGGCCATGGCCTGCGAGCTCACGCAGGTCGCCACGACACGGCCATGCTGCCACCCTGAGCTCCATGCCCCACAAATCTACGTCCCATGACGACCCATGATGTGGCCGGCAAGAGCGTGAGCTGCAAAGCTGCGACGTCTGTCTCCGTCGATGCTACAACCCGCGTCACCAAAAGCTCCTTCACCAGTCGGAGCTACATCCCGACGAGCCTAGTGTTGTAACCAACGTCGACGCTTGCTACAACCAACGACCACAATTCTACAACCATTCATGGCGATGTTGTGATCTGCGATGATAACGACGATGATTTGTTGTAGATTTTGCTATGATTGGCAACGACAGGTGCTACAACCATTCATGGCGATGTTGTGATCTGCGATGATAACGACGATGATTTGTTGTAGATTTTGCTATGATTGGCAACGACAGGTGCTACAACCATTCATGGCGAATGATGTGACCCGTGACGCCGCCACCGACAATTTTGCTGCAACCGTCTTTGACACTTGTTACTATCGGCGATGACAATTCCTACAACCATTCATGACGATGACTAGAGTCGTCGTTCACGGAAATCAAGGAAACATTGTGACCGACATTCATGGAAAGCTATGACATGTGGCGCAAAATCCTTCAACCAGCTACGAAAAAAGCTTCAACCGCCGCAAGCTTGAGCTACGAGGAGAACTTGCGACCATGGAGCACCCATAGTCGCTGGTATAGCGAGCTGCTCACCACCGCAAGCAAGAGCAACAAGGCTGCTGTCGTGGGCAGGGTGCCTGCTGCGGGTGGTGGGAAGAGCGCGCATGATGATTTAAGGAAAAGGAAGATGTGACAGAAAAAAGGGAAAA